>NC_051237.1:23035090-23102590 GCF_015220715.1 Pygocentrus nattereri | reverse complement strand
CCACCACTCTCTGCTGTTTGGCCATCACCAAATAATCTACAGAATGAACATGGTGAATGTGTCTACTGAATTGAGGTAGAACTTGGTTTGTAACTTTCTTCTCTTCTGCCTGACGTCCAGCACTTGGTAGCTGCCGAACATCATCGGTCTCATTAATGGATCGCGAAAGGAAATGATCAGATTGGTTAAATCATCTTCTGGGCCACAGATGCTTTTGTGGTCATCGATGTGGTCCACGAAGTACAAAGTTCTGGAAACCTCTGCTCTCATCAGCTGAAAGTGAACAAGCATATTAACACAAGGAACATTTTTTTTTTTTTTAGCTACTTATGAATTTTTTTGTTGTTCTATCTCTACAGATGTCAGACCCCAAATATTTCTTGGCTAAATTTTGGGAAATTATGTAAATTTGAGTTTTTGCCAAACAGTTTCCCCATATTAATCTGTAAGTCAGCAAGCAGGTCTTAAAGAAAAAGTAGTTTGCCTGCAAGAAATGTCAATATTTGTGGCTGATTAACATGTTTGCCAAAGCTTATGAACATTGGCCTTTTATTTTGTGCAGCTTTGCAAGAGCCCGCCTGGTTTTCAGAGGGGTTTTATTGCGGTCGAGGTTTAGTATGACTTGCAGCGTTGGGGATTAGTGGCAGCTTTGTTTGTGTTGGCTTCGAGGAAGCTTTCCTGAGGCTTATTTTTCTTTGATCGCTCTGGGATGTTGAATGGATCTGTCTTATAAACCATATAAATAGCCCCTGCTTTGTTCTGGAGGATAATATTTGTCTTTTTCATGGTATGGATTTACATATAGAGGCTGAAATCCATCTCCTAGTTTGTCTGAAACAATATGAATGGCAAAAAAAAACCTCTGGACTTTCTCTTTCTCAGGACCGTTCCAGCTGCTCGCTCTACTCTCTCCTGTATCCATGGAAGCAGCGCCAAACGACTTAGCAGAGAGCGCTGTCTCCCTCCCTGCCTCTGTCCCACTGCAGGCCCAAACTTTTCCCTCTTCCTGCCCCCCTCCCCACTTCTGTCATGCGATGGCGAGTTCCTCTAGCAGAAGCCTCTGCGGTTTACACAGCTGTGGGATATTTCCTTTAAAGGAAGTAAGCGGGACCTTCCCCTGCCAGCCACCGTTGGTCTGTGCTGGACGCTGAAGCTAGGCATGACCTACATGGTGAATAAAAGCCTGACTGGTTTAGAAAATGTTGCAAGAATTGGATCCTTTTTTTTTTTTTAAAACTCTGATTTCCCATCCAGCGTTTTCTGCTGATCAGCCCAATACTGATGATAATTATATACCTTCTTTACTTAGCAGTTATTTTAAAACAGGGTTTTTTTCCTTTTTAGTCGTGACAACACGCGCACTAGTAGGACTGCATTGATTTTCCATAATAGCCGTCGTCTGTTTGTCATCAACAGTGTTAATTATGGAAAACAGGTGACTGTTCATCTGATATGTGGTCATTGTGACGGGTCGTTATCAAAATGCAGCACTTTACCAGATTTATTTATTTGCTTTTACAGATTTATGTTTATTACCAAAAATAGCACATTTCAACACCAACAGTCCCATCAGCATCTGTGTAGCCAGCACGCTTGTTTATGGAATTTATCAGACGCTCTTAACTAGAGCCACTTACAATTTGATCTTTTTTACACAGGCAGGCGAAGGCAGTGTTGGGAGTCTTGCCCAGGGACTCTTATTGGTAGAGTGTTGGGTGGTGACCCAGGTGGGGATTGAACTCCAGTCTAGACTGTAGGAGGCAGAGGTGTTACCCACTACACCAACCAACTACTTGTTCCAGAAACTGGAATGCTGATCTGACAGGCTGTCTGACGGAACGGAGAGAGTTCCGGTTTCATCTGTTCATCTGTTAATGGAGTAAATCTGTAATGCGGTCATTAAGCCCGGACAATATGGCAGTGTTCATCATTCCTTCACAGTGTGCATATTGGGTCACCAGCTTCTTGTTAGATTTATCCCATTCCACCTTAAGTGGAGCAGCAGTTACATTCTGGCGCTTCACTCGTCAGAACTGTGGGACTATTTAAGGTAGAACGGGAAAGTTAGCTAGCGAGCTACTGAAACTTTAGCATGCTAGTAACGATTTTTTTTTGCTTATTATTAAGAAAACGACCGTAATGCAATGAATCTGCATTAAACTAAGATAAAACAGCAGTTATCATCATTTTTAACGGAGAAAATTCTCACATCTGCGGGTTTCTTTGGTCTCTTGTTCAGCCGTCTTGCTGTTTTTTCCTTTCTCATATCTCTGTTTGGAGTGTCTGAAAAACCTCTGTTTGGAGGGCCATGCAGCCCCAACACTTCCCTACCCCTCTATCTCAACAAGCATTGGGACACCCTACCTCTAGACATGAGTGTGCAAAACAGAGGACTAGGGCTAAGTGGTAGGGGCAAGGGGTGAAATGGGACTGGGCCCTAATCCTGGTTAATTAGATTTTAGTGTAATGGGGTATACAAATAATCAGATTCATAGATTTTGATATTTTAAAATGTGGCACCACTTTATCTGTCGCAGCTTCTTAAACGTCAGGAAGAAGAAAGTGTCATGCCACACGGTTTGCTGTGGAAACATCTTGAATTTTTGTAGTTGCGTTTTTGCTGTATTGCTCAGTTCTAGTTATAATATCAGCTGTCGGGACAAAATCCATTTTTGTTGTTTTTCAGTTTTTGGCATAATTTTGAAAATGCCTGTTGGCCTTTACATTGTATGTAAATTTGAAGAATGGACCAAAAGAAATGTCTGGTTCCATTGACTTACATTAAAGGTAAAGTTCTCCTTCTCCTGTGAAGTGACCATTCTGGAGATCCAAGATTTCGATATAGCAATATATTGGGTGGTACATGTACGATCATTTCAGTACAGTATTGGGGAAGTGGAAACATAAACAAGCTGAACATGGTTGATGTGTCTTCTCTAATTTGGCGTCTTTCGTGGTGTCCGCTGTCAGTGATCAGAGCGGGTCTGTGTGCAGCCTATCAGAGTGAGGAGGTGGGACTCAGTGTGCTGTAGACACCCCTTCGCTCATGACTGGCCCTTTTTCTGAACTCTGTTATGAATCACAGGAATTTTTTCGGGTTTATTTCAATGTGACGTCAAACATGAAAATATGTACTTATCTCAGGATAAACCCGTTTCAGCAGAGTCACATTCCTGTAGTGAGTGTTAGTCGAGCTGAAGCCTAGTTTAGAGCTGTAATTCAGCGTTATGGCTGTGGGCTCTTTACGGCTCTCTGCTCTCCCTGCCCGGCTGGATCGGTTCTGGCAGAAGCTGAATAAGTTCATCGCACTGTGTCTCTCGTGCAGACTTATTGTCCCACTAGTTCAGAATGGCATTTTTAAGACGACTGTATTTCACCACAACCCCCCCCCAACACCCCCCTCATGCAGAAACCACATTCAGCAAGCAAAATAAATCCTCAAAGAAGTCTTTTTGTTTTGTGTTGTTTTTTTTTTCTTCTGTTTTGTTTTAAGAAAGGAGCGAGTCTCTTTTGCAATTCTTCGTTCTTTCCATGGACGACTGAACAGATTTGTGTTGAGTGAGTGTGTGAGGTCAGCGTCGCTCTGCCCTTCGGAAAAATATTTATGATTTCTAGAAGAGGGAGAGTGTGTCTTTGTCTAGAGTTTCTTTGTCTCTCTCTCTCTCTCTCTCTCTCTCTCTCTCTCTCTCTCTCTCGTTGGTTGGCCGTGTTTATCTGTGCAGTGTCGGGCACTTGGTAAAGGTCAGTAGAGGGAGCAGATTGCTGTGCCAGTTTGTGCTTGTTCTCACACTAGATTCTTTGTTGTAGCTCTACAGAACCCGTGCGGCTGTGTAGTTCTGCGCTGCTGGTGCATTACATGCCTCTCACACATGGGCACAGCGGAAATGTGTGGAAATCCACTAGTAGTCCGGCTGTTACAGAGCTGAGACACTTTCTATATTCTGTTTAATGTATTTCACCGTTTGATGTAGGCCAAGAATCCAGTTCACTCCATCTGTATGAACAGTAATAATAAGGGGCAAAAAACCTCTGTGCATACTTTCAGTTCAGTAAGTCTCATGTTTTAATGCGTTTTCAGTCTATTACCACTACTTTGTTGGCTCCTGTCAGTCAGTCATAGTGAGCCTCTTTACACCTTGCGTTGATGTGTTGCGGGTCTTGATCATTACTGGATACTGGAGGAACTTTGACCGGATTCCTTTCACACTTTTCTCTAAAATGTCTCCCGAGTGTGACCAGATGGGCAGCTCGGTGGGTGGCGCTGTTGCCTTACAGCAAGAAGGGACTGGGTTCGATTCCCAGCCGGGCAACCAGGGTCCTTTCTGTGTGGAGTTTGCCTGCATGGATTTCCTCCGGGTGCTGTGGTTTCCTCCCACACTCCAAAGACATCATGCAGTCAGGCTGATTGGACACGCTAAACTGCTCTCGCTCTCTCTCTCTCGCTCTCTCTCTCTCTCTCGCTCTCGCTCTCGCTCTCTCTCTCGCGCTCTCTCTCGCTCTCGCTCTCGCTCTCTCTCGCTCTCTCTCGCTCTCTCTCGCTCTCTCTCGCTCTCTCTCGCTCTCTCTCTCTCTCGCTCTCGCTCTCTCTCTCGCGCTCTCTCTCTCTCTCGCTCTCGCTCTCGCTCTCTCTCTCGCGCTCTCGCTCTCTCTCTCTCTCTCTCGCGCTTTTGCTCTCGCTCTCGCTCTCTCGCTCGCTCTCTCTCTCCGGGTTGGTGTATCCTAACTTGCCCAGTGACTACTGAGACAAGCCCCTGCAAATTGTTTACAATGATAAAAGTTGACAAGCTCAGCTTGGACACTTCCATTGGCTCAGAGTGCAAGAAGACTCTTCGTTTGAGGAGCTCCAACCTTGTGTGTCCTCCATCTGTTGGTTCATTGTTTACTCCCTCACCTGCTAGTCAACACTTTGAGAATGCGTTTCCGTTGGTGAATATAGTCAAGATCCATATCTGATCACCTCTAAATGTGGTCGAAGTGATCCATAATCTGTTCAGCGCGTCCTGCGAGTGTTTCCCTTCCACTTGGCATGCACTTCGGTGTAATCTGAACATGATCACCCAAGTGTAAACAGACATATTCCAAGTGATTCATCAGATTGTGTAATGTTTTTTCCCCCCCAGACTCTTGCATCATAATGTAATGACTTCTCCACATCTTCTGATTTTTTTTTATGATGTCGTTGTGCACCAGAGGAGAGGAAAAATATTAACCAGCTGTAACACCTCCCACCACACCCACCTACCATGGAGAGAAACACTCAGCTTGCTCAGAGTCCCTCCCTGATCATGTGCGTCACTCTCACACACTCACCAGCCACTTTATTAGGGACACCTGTTCAGTTGCTTGTTAACTCAAACAGCTAATCAGCCAATCACACAGCAGCAACTCGGTGTATTGAGGCATGTAGAGGTGGTCAAGACAACTTGCTGAAGTGCAGACCGAGCATCAGAACGGGGAAGAAAGGGGATTTAAGGGACTTTGAACGGGGCGTGGTTGTTGGTGCCAGACGGGCTGATCTGAGTATTTCAGAAACTGCTGATCTACTGGGCTTTTCACACACAACCATCTCTAGGGTTTACAGAGAACGGTCCGAAAAAGAGGAAATATCCAGTGAGCGGTCAGTTGTGTGGACGAAAATGCCTTGTTGATGTGAGAGGTCAGAGGAGAATGGGCAGACTGGTTCCAGATGATAGAAAGACAACAGGAACTCAAATAACCAACCAAAATCTCTGAGGAACGTTTCCAACACCTTGTTGAAAGTGTGCCACGAATAATTAAAGCAGTTCTGAAGGCAAAAGGGGGTCCTACCTTTTACTAGCTAGCTAATAAAGTGGCTTTTGAGTGTACATCATGCCCAGGTAGCAGTTGGGGCTTAGGTGTCTTGCTCAAGGGCACCTCAGTCACGTACTGTCAGCTCTGGGGATCAAACCGACGACCTTCTGGTCACAGGGCCGGTTCCCTAGCCTCCAGCCCACAACTGCCCCCAGGTTTGACATCAGAAAGCACACAGGTGGCATCTTTAATGTCACATTGCTGAATCACCATTGCATTTCAGTGTAGCTAATAGGATGTAGGACTGTCATAACGTACAGTAATATAATTGCAGCCCTGCTGTATATAGATAAGATGATTTTCTGAGGAAAACGGAGGGAAACATCTTGAGAATTCCAGGCATTATTTAATTTGCTTTGCTTTTGTTGGCATCAGGAACAGCAAGATTGAGCAGATAAAAGAACAAACTTATCAAGGTGGAGCTCTAAGTGTCTGTCTATCTCTGTGTTCTAGGTGAATCGGGCCTGGGGAAGTCTACACTCATCAACTCCCTGTTCCTCACAGACCTGTATTCTTCAGAGTACCCTGGACCTTCTCACAGAATTAAGAAGACTGTGCAGGTAAGACCACAGTGTCCACACAAGACGGTCTTGTCAACCAGGGGCTTGGCTGGTATTTCATCTGGCGGAAGTTAAGGCTACATGATTTATCAAGGAGTCTGTGAATATAAATAAGAAAAATATGCTGGGATGATATGAGGAATAATAAGCTGGGAATGCCAGTACTTTTCTGATCTTCAGAGTTGGGCAATGACGATATTTACCATTATCGTGATCAGTTACATCACACTATGCTTTTCTGAGTGTATCATGGATATCGTCAGTACTTTAAAACCATTTTCCGACTGCATGTTTGATCAAAAAGCGATCATTAGTCCGGTTTAATTGGACTTGGTGCACCTCAGTGTGTGTGAAATACAAATGATACAAGTAATTGGATTCATAGGTTTTGATTGGACGCTTGCTATGTCTCTTCTAACTTATCAGATCTTAAGAAATTTTCATGACATGCGCTCATTTCTATGCCCACTGTCCATTTTATCAGCTCCACTTACTGTATAGCTGCACTTTGTAGTTCTACAGTTACAGACTGTAGTCCATCTGTTTCTCTGATACTCTGTTACCCTGTTCTTCAGTGGTCAGGACCCCCATGGACCCCCACAGAGCAGGTACTATTTGGGTGGTGGATCATTCTCAGCACTGCAGTAACACTGACGTGGGGGTGGTGTGTTAGTGTGTGTTGTGCTGGTTTCAGTGGATCAGACACAGCAGTGCTGCTGGACTGAGAATAGTCCACCAACCAAAAATATCCAGCCAACAGCGTCCTGTGGGCGGCGTCCTGTGACCACTGATGAAGGACTAGAGGATGACCAACACAAACCGTGCAGCAGCAGATGAGCTGTCGTCTCTGACTTTACATTGTTTATTTGGTCAAGTACATCAAAATATCCACTCTTCTGTCTTGAGCACTGAAAGTAGTGCACATAGTGGTTTATGTGCCCTCACAGTCAAATGACTGGCCTTTTTTCCCCAAAGATCATTTAGAAATTAAAGAGGCTGTGGTTTTTAGGGCTGAGTTTACAAAAAATAGAACCGAAATCTGACCTAAAAGGCTTCATTGAACCTGAAAAAGTGTAACGTTACAGCCCATAAGTGATATTTATAAGGATGAAATTATTTAACTACAGTGTTTTGTTAAAGGGACAAAACTCTGTAAACGGAGTTTTTAGAGTTTCAAGATGTTTCACATAAAACATCAAAAATCCTTACACCTTCGTCTTTTAATGTCAGTTAATATTTTCAGTTACTGCAGTTTTTAGCTTGTTAAGGTGTCTCTTACGTTTTCGTGACGGTCATGTTTCCCCTCTTCACACTTCAGCAGTTATACCCTTTTTCTTTCGCAAGTCGTCCAGTGTCTTTCACCCAAAAAATAAGTTAAATACAGATGTTTCTTTCTCACTTTAGGCTGCTGTGAGTTGGATACTGTCTTCCTTTTCTGGCAGTTTAAAATTGTGGATTGGATTATAAATATTTCTTTTTGGCTCTTGTTATTCCCCTTTCATGCCAAGTCTGTGGTTTTGCAGTATTGAGCTGATATAAAACGGTTTATTCTGGAGTCCAGTAAAATTCCCTCTCAGTTTCATGCTAAAGATGTCCCTCGAGCTCGAGCGAATGCTTGCTTGGAGCCGGCCCTGCTGTTGAAATAACATTAACGCTGACGTTGGCTCGCATGACTTTGTGTGCAGTGCAGGTGTGGACCAGCTTCTGTTTCCAACATCGTGACCTGACCTGAAATGCTGTAATAGGCGTTTAAGTGTGCCTGAGGTAACCCTGTAACCCCTGGTTGTGCTTGACGGACGGACGTATTATAGATCACATGTGGGGCTCAGTTCATCCATTTATGTCCATTTATTTAAAAACTTTGATTCAGATTTTCCTTTTCAGTGAAACTGCAGTGATGCGTGATGGTGGTGCGTGAAACAGAGCCTGATGGGCATGTGCGGTTATATTTGCCACATGGTGTTTGTATATTTTTAATCATTTAAAGGCATCATGAAGTATTTTTGCCATCTTTGAAAGGCGTTGCGTGGTAACTTATTGTTTGGCCTTTTTGGAAACTCGATTAATCACCATAGTAATTAATGGATTACATGAAAAATGAATAATATCAGTAGTGAAAGCTTACAGGATAGGACTCAGTCAAGAGTTATGTAGTTCAGAAGACTTTAGAAACACATTAAAAGTGTATTAGTAGCTTAATCTGTAAAAACCGCTGCAAAAACAAATGAGTCATTGTGCATTCCTTCAAACCAGGAGGTAAACAGGAGGTGCATCACTCATTCATTAGAAGAATCTAGATTTAAGATGCTTTCCTCTTTTTTCCTCACAAATGAGTACTGTATTCACTTTATACCTACTTGGCATAATGGCTAGAAAAACACTGTCTAACTAGATAAAGATTATTGTAAGTTATTATTATTATTATTATTATTATTATTATTATTATTATGCTAATGTTCTGGGTGGACAATAAGACACAGTTTATTGTTATAAAGATATACATTGCATTAGACTATGTATTGTAGCTGATGATTAATTACTAGGCATGTAACTGAGAATTGTGCAAGGCTAAAGTGGCCACATTGGCCGAGTTATCCTACTTCCTAGCTGTTGGTCATCACTAGCACCCAAAAGAAGACAAGCGCAGTCCTGGTGTTGTGGGGTTTTAGGCTGAGCCACACTGTTTTCCACACTGGGAGCCTATCCACCCAAGCCACACGGGTCTTGCACGGCGCAGTTATTGGCTTTAGTAGTACGTCTTAACAGAGCGAATTTCAATTCAGTCCACCGCATGACAACGCGGTCAGAAAACCACGTGGCTCCGTCTTTTCTTAAAAAAAAAAAAAAAAAAAGGGAAAAAACACACCGGCGCATCACCCATGACATGTTTGCATAGTATCATGGTCAAGATGTTGAGATAAAGCTATTGGATTAACAAAAACATCAAACTATACACATTTCAGAATTGTGCACATAAATGAAAGTAAAACACTGTTCATCACTGAAGCCATCAGGGCGGCTTCTACACTTAGCTCAGATAAACGACCGTTTCTTACCCTGCCCTCTAGACGTTTCAGTACAAAGTCAGACGTTAAACAGTTTGGTTCTTTGCGCAAGATCACTGACCATCTTTAGTATTCTTCTTTATTTCTGCTTTCCTTTATTTTTTATACTGTAGTCGTGTCCTAGATCTTTCTCCCAGCCAACAAGAGAGCTGAAACACTGATATACAGTGACGAGGTCTTTATTTGACGGTGCACGGTCCAACAATCTGTGGAATCCAGTCTGACAACAGTTCTAGCATACATGCGTTTATACTGTGTGTTTCTCTCGTGTCTGTTGGCACATCTGCCTAAACAATAGAACAAGAGGGGGATTGTGTTATCATGAAATAACATCAGGACGATCACAGCCGTGATGTTATTCGCGATGATAATGCAACCTGCAGCGCTCTACTGCTTTAATACCGCAGGTAAATGAATAAACTGGCCGTGAACGCAGCCTTTATGTTTTAAATGTTCGGTTCCTTCCACTAAGTTATAGCTCCTTAACGAGCAGCTCGTTGTTATGTCAGAGTAATGAGCTCCGCCCACTCGCTGTTCATTCTCCAGCTCCACACAGACCAACACATTAAGCTCATTTCGTAGTCGTTTTTTTCCTTGTCCTCTTGTATTGGTATGGTCTATTCTTGCTCAGGGCTTCTTGGTTCATTATATGATTTATACTTTCGCTGAAGTAATTCCGGTGGCGTGGTGGGTAGCGCTGTCGCCTCACAGCGAGGAGGGCCTGGGTTCGATTCCCCGGCCGGGCGGCCAGGGTCCTCTCTGTGTGGAGTTTGCATGTTCTCCCCGTGTCTGTGTGGGTTTCCTCCAGGTTCTCCGGTTTCCTCCTACAGTCCAAAGACATGTGGTGAGGACGATTGGAGATGCTAAATTGCCCCTAGGTGTGAGTGACTGTCTGTCTGTCTGCCCTGCGATGGACTGGCGACCTGTCCAGGGTGTATCCTGCCTTCCGCCCAAAGACTGCTGGGATAGGCTCCAGCATCCCCCCACGACCCTGACGGAGAAGCGGCTTAGAAAATGGATGGATGAAGTAATTCCTCTGTTACTTTGGCTTGAGCGTCTCCTATAGTTATTTCGCTGGTTAGACCGCCTCAACCAATCAGCTTGCATGGCCTGAACTAAATGTTGTATGATAACTGAGTCAGGGCAGTAGACGTTTGTTGTAAACACATACAAGCATCCATATGTGCAAATACAGGATGCTAGGACAGTAGACATTCTGTTTTGAGCCATGTTGTCAGTCGTGGATGAACTATGCAATATCAAATAAGTAGAATAGAAAAGAAAAATAACAACAAAAAAAAAGACCACTATAGCTGACAACTGTAGAAAAGGATTATAGACCTCAAGTAATTAAAATCAGCTTAAATAATTGGGTAAAACTTTACTGTAGGGTTCGTAAGGCTTCATGACACCTACGTAAGGTTTATTACATATGACATAACCCCACATAACTCTTTATAAATGCTAATTATAACTGGCGTGATCTTTCATAAAGGCTTCTTTAGCTGACTTTCATCAAAATTGGCAAATGCAACCTTCATAGCAAATGACGGTTATTGGAACAAGCATTATAAATATAGTTATGTAGGGTTATGTCAGTTGTAATGACAATCTTATGCAGGTGTCATGTAGCCTTATGAACAGCACCCTAAAGTAAAGTGTTGTCAATGATTGTGACCAGGTTATTATGTAATAATTGTGACCCTCCAAACTGTCAATGCTTATAGAATAATGAACAGCTGCATGTTTTCATTATGAAGAGAATATATTGTGATATTTAATTGAAATTAGTGCGCAATTAATTAGTGTGGGAAAGAGACTGAATAGACAAACGTTCGGCCTACATCCATGATCAGAACACAGGCAGCAGTAGCGTGTAGGTCAGGCCATCATGCCACCTCTTCCCAATATCGACCATCAGGAAATAGTGCGGTCCAGCTTGGAGAACTCTACGTATTGTATGAGCAGCACAGAAACTAGAGCATGTGTCAAGTCTTTGCAGGTGGCGACCCTGCAGAATTCAGCTCATCATCTACTGAGAGGCCTTCGAGAACCGAATGCGGAGCGTTAGATGAGGGTAAATGCTGATCTCCGCAGCACTTTGGCACAGCAGTTCCGCTTTTTTCATGCCTGCGCTACAGGAATGCATCTGTTCTATATGGTCATCCTTTGATGAGATTTAACCACCCTGAGTGATGTCAGTCACGGGGTTGACCATTCCGCTGCTGTAAACTGATTTTATTATACACTTACCCATGTTTGAATCCAGCTCGGCTCATTCCTCAGGTCTGCACTAATTGCTCCTGACACGAAGCACTTGGCCTCCTGGCTGCTGCAGCTTTTTTAACCTCCCTCCGGTAACTAATTGCACCTGACCGCAGCATGACCCGCTGCTGTTCAGCTAAACCTCCAGCAGCAGGATGTCATTTATCAAACCTGGAGTTTCAGAGCTCATTCGTGTGCCCAGACATCAGCACAGCTGAGTTCACTCGAAACACAGTAATCAAAAAACGGCTGTTGTGATATTCGATCTTTCATGTGAATTAATTGAATAATAATTGGTTTAGTTGGCTTAACTGTGGCCTGTGAATGTGAAGAACTTTGGTAATGTTCTGACAAAGTTTGGTACTGTTCACTAAAATGACCACTAGGGGAAACTGTGGCAGCACTTTGAGATGCAGTAAGCAGTAGCTAAATAAAAGTGATGTATGTAAAAGTTGACACCATTTTCTTGGCATGAAAACTGTTTACAGGACGAGTTGTGTGTTAATGTCATTAAGCAGTTCTGCGCAGTTAGCTTGCTGATGTATGTAATGCTGTGAGAGGATGAGCTGCCAAATATTCAGTAGATCTTTAGGCTGCGCTCACATTACCAGGTGCCACAAATCTGATTTTTATTTTTGTTTTTTTCTCTTTTCTCTGCCCTCATGTGACTCAGATCTGATGTTTTCCGGCCTGTGTGGACACAAATCTGACCTTTTTAAATCCGACCTGAGCCACTTTAATATGTGTTCTTAGATTGGATGCGTATTCGATTTGTGGTGTGGCCACGCAACCTTAATGTAAACATTCAGATCCGATTTCATGTTTTTTTTGTTTTTTGGAGAAACAAGGCCAATAGAAATGCTCCAAAATTGCTTAGAATAAAAGCTTTTTCCATTAACTTACATTGAAAGTAAAGAACGCTTTTGCCCTCCCCTGTAAAGTTAGTATTTTGGAGATGCTTGTTTTTCGTTGGACAGCGACGGTGTGTTGTATGTGACAGCTGTATCCTTCATTCTAAGGAAATGGTCTCGGGTAGATTGGACGTTGCCTAACTGACAAATAATGATGTCTACAGCGAGACATTGCGATGGGCAAGGTGAGCCCATTCACAGCCCATCCTGCCTTACTGACCCTGCTGCCCCATTCAGATTAAATTGACAGTGTTGAACTTGACAACTTTGTTGCTTTTTTTTATTGTCCGCTTTTATTGATGTCAAATACCTGTTTCAGCCCTAAATGTTAAACTTTTAAAAGTTGGCCTGCTTTGTTTTTTTGTTTTTTTTTTTGACCATAATAATTGAACTTAATAATTGAACACTCAGAATCATTAAGATTGGTCAGGATGCTCATTTGCTTATTGTGACCTTCTGTGATATCAGAGTTGCAAGGGATATATTGTGCAACCCTGGCTAAACACATCAAAGCGCCTTTACTTCTGTGTATTGCTGTTGCTAATGCTTTTCTGTTAGTGCTGCTGGCTGTGGTGTTATTGATCTGTGAAATATCTGGATTGCTTTAGCACAGATTTACTAATGAGAACATCCTATTGATGAAATACTGTCAGATCAGCAAGATGTACTGGCTGAAACAGTTACTTGACGAGCTTGATCTACAGAGACTAGACGATCTGTTAATGCACAGGTTTTACCGATTTGATCAGTCCATCTGATTCAGTCTCCATACCATTGCAACAGCTTCAGTGGAAAAAGTCAGAGAAGCTCTGAGACGGAGAATGCAAACTGTAATACAGCTGAAAGAGCTTGAATCCAGCTGTGCTTCACAGAATGATTCCCAGAAGCTTTTACAGGCCCATCACAGTGATTGATCTGTAAATAATTCAGGATTGCTGGGCTCCTCTGGTGAACTTAAGTGTTTTTAAACCACCAATTTAGAGTGCCTCATCATTATAACTTCTCACCTCCCTAATGCACCTACGCTTTTAAGTAGGGCTGGTCCAGATTAACCTTTTAGACCCCAAAAGAATTCTAGTGCGCTCTTGTAATTTGTCTTTGTAGAGCTGCCTGTACAAAGCTTGTTCTTCAGCTTTAGGGCACAGTGTGGCACAGTGTCACAAAGCTGTTGTAGCGGTTTGTCAGTGGCTGAATCTCAAATGGCCCCTACTCCCTATGTAGTGCACCAAATTCTGGCTTCTACTCTAAAATAGTGCTCTGTTTATCCAGGATGGTACTGTGCACACATGGCTGTATCTCAGAAGGCTATTTATTAGTCATGTGATGCACTGTTGGGGTGCAGAAGCAACTATTTGAATAAGTGATACATTAAATAGGGAGCAGGGAATCACTTGAGCTAAGCTGACTAAAAACATTGCTAAGATTTTAAAAGACTTTTGTTTTCTGTATTTTACAGTACACTTATTATCCAGAGAGGTCTCCATCTTCAAAACTTATGTAGTGTAGCTTTAAGTAGGATAATATTAATATAGCTAGAGGAGGAAAGTTATGGTATCCCAGGTGGTTGCTAAGGTGTTCTTGGGCTTTTGATATGCTGTCCAGAGGATTGTTAAGGCGCTGCTAGGCCAAAGCAATTGTAGTGGTATTGCTAAGATGTTGCTAGGCTGTTGCTATGGTATCCCAGGTGGTTGCTAAGGCATCCCACGCGATTGATAAGTTGTTGCTATGGCAGCCTGTGTTTCTGTGGTGTCCCATGGGGTTGCTGAGGTGTGGCCAAGCCACTGTTATTTATCCCAGGTGCTAATATGTGTGTATGAGTGTATGTGAATCTGTATGGAATGTCTATGAGGGATGGTGTGCGAGGTCTTTTCAGCCCAGCCCTACTTTTCAGTAGTGTTTCTATTGGGAGAACTTAAGAGCGCAGTGTTGGAGTATGTGGGATATGTGCATGTCTGATTGTATGCCAGTTGATGCAGGTCCATCCCCTGTAGTGTGCTAGAGCTGAAGGCTTTCGGCAGGCTGTGTGGAGGTGGTGGTGTGGGAGAGAAGCGTGGTGGGAATGGCATTCACTCACCGCCCACACTGCGGCCTGGCACCAGCACACACTCCAGCAGGCAGGACTATTTCAGGACTCCGTCTGTGTGTGCGCAGTGGCATGCCTGTCTTTGTGCTCATAGAGAGCAATAATTATGCTGTTTATGTGAGTCATTTAAAGGATTGGCACCTACTCTGATTGAAGATGTGGGTGAGTGAGAGGATGATGAAACTGGAAGAGAGAGATGTTTGTGGAAGTCAGTCACTTAAAATCAGCCTGAAACCAAAACAGACCTTGTTTATTCTTTTTTAGCTCATGTTTCTGGTCGTATGAAAAACTGAATTTTTCATCTTCCGGCAAAACGTAATGAAAATGAATAGGACCGGGGAAACCGGCATTCAGAACTCCTGACGTAATCTTGCCCACGTCATTCATTTAGATGTTGTTGTTTTTTTTTTTTTAATTCTGTTAACCCTTTCCCCGCTCCGTGTGTTCATGTATAGTCCCCTTAAAACGTACGATCGCGTGTGTGGTCACGTGGCTCTGCTAGTCCACTCTGCGACATCAACGCTGAAGCTGCGTTCACACAGCAGGTAAAAGTGGCCCAGATCTGATTTTTCTCACCAAATCTGAATTCACATTATCTTTCAAATGTGATCTGTATGCGACATCAGTCTGAATAAATCATCAGTCTGAGCAGATCAGCTCCTAAACTGACCCGCAAGCACAAAAGAACACGTCGCGTTGCTTCACGCAGCTCATCCAGAGGTAGTCACGACTGAGCGAACGAATCATGAAGCTTCACTGGCTGACAGCTGGGTTCATCACCCAGACTGTTTTTCGAGATCGCCGTAAAAAAGGCGCGGTCACTTCTTTAAACTTTGCTTTCAGACTTTGATGCTGCAGCCTCGTTCTCCCCCCGGCTGCGTTCAGACATTTCTTTAGAAATCTCTTCAAACAGGTTTTTTGGATGAGTCTCTCCTCATTTTTGTACAGAAATATCACCCCAAATATTTGAGTCTCAGCGTTGCGAAATTATGACTAATGTCCAGTTGGGTTGACGTAAAATCGCATGATTTCTGATCTGGCTGTTGAGATTTACATCACAAGATATGCACAAGATATGCAGAGCATGTTTACAGTGCAAACCTTGTCAGTGAACTATAAGGACAAAAAAACAAAACAGAAATTGTTTATTAATTGTAATCGGAGTTAAGATTCAATTAATCGTGATATTGAGGTCCTATCGACCAGAACCTCTGGTTGGTGATCCTGTCATTGTGCAGTGGACAGGGGGATAAAATCATATTAACCAGTAATATCAGCTAGCAGTGTGTCTGTCGGGGAACCCTCACTGAGAAAAGGAGACAGACACATCAAACAAAGAAGCTGAACAATGGACTGACCGCCCCAGAGTCCAGACCTCAACACCACTGAATGTGGTTAGGATTGCTTGGATTGTGAGAAGAGTCCCATCTTTTTTTTTCTTCTTCAGTCCTGTTCACATGTCAGGTATTTTAAAGTGCCTTCTGCACATGTGGCTCAGCCAGACAGATTGAAGAACCAGAGCTCAGCCAAGGATGAGATGTTTGCAGCAGCCTGTGATACTACAGCACATTTATATAAAGGGAGTTCCCAAAAACATTGAGTTCAGAGAGCTTTGCAGAGATACTTCCACAGAGCTCATTGTGGGACTGTTGTTTTCGCCAGTGTGTTGTTGAGAGAGAGAGAAAGAAAAAGAAACATGCTTTATGGTCGTGTTGACAGCTGAGGGTTTGGCAGTCCAGCGACAGAGCCAAGTTTCATCAGAAGCCTCATGCCTCCAGGCAGACTGAAAAGTGCCAGGCTCTGTGGGATGGGATGTGATGATGATGATGATGATGTTTCTGGGTGATGTTTCTCAGTTTTTCTCACTACCATTTGCGGCTGTGATTTAAGTTGCTATTCTATTCTATAGATTAAGGTTCAGGCCTTTTTACAAGACCAGAATATCGATCTTCGCTACCTTAAAGCTCGACCCCTTAATATTGCCAGACTGCCAGTAAGTTGTGGTTGTGATGTCACAAAACATGGAGATACGGTTCCCTCTGATTGATCTACTTTATGTAGACAGTTCTCAAAGTTGATGTTATTTGGTTAAGTTGTCCCTCTTGAAACTAAGGACAGTGTTTTGATGATGTAGGCTATAATTTTTTAAACATTGCAGCTCTTGCTATTTGGAAATTGCACTCCCTTAGATTTGTGATTTCAATATTAAAAACGGTACATTTTTCAACATTTAATAACAATTTTGTTATATTGAGAAGATAAATAACTTATTTATTTGGGGGCAGTCGTGGGCTGGAGGTTAGGGAACTGGCCCTGTGACCGGAAGGTCGCTGGTTCGATCCCCAGGACCGACAGTCCATGACTGAGGTGTCCTTGAGCAAGACACCTAACCCCCAACTGCTCCCCGTGTGCCGTGGATTGGGCTGCCCACCGCTCCGGGCAAGTCAGCTCACTGCCCCCTAGTGTGGGTGTGTGTGTGTGTGTGTGTGTGTGTTCACTAGTGTGTATGTGGTGTTTCACTTCACGGATGGGTTAAATGTGGAGGTGGAATTTCCACGTTTGTGGGATTAAAAAAAACTATCACTTAATCACGATCACTTAATTTCAAGATAATTTTGGTATCTCGAGATAAGGTGAGTAACTTGTTATTGAACTTTGAAATCTGTCTTGAAACAATTATTTTGAAATAAGAAGTTTTGTGATGTTGAGATCACGATAAGTAACTCATTATTTCAAGATAATTTTTCTTATCTCAAGATAATTTTGAACTGTTATCTTGAAATAAGTTAACTCACAAGCAAATTATCTCAAGAAAACAACTCTTGATGTCTTGATATAACAAGATAAGTAACTTATAATTTCAAGATAACAAAGTTATTACTTTGAGAAGTTGATGAACTCATTATCTCAAAATAACAGTCCAGAAAATTTTTACTTGGACCACCTTCTCGGGACTTCTGTACCAATGTGGACTTCTGCTGGCAAACGTTTGTTTCTTGAAGGAAAACCGGAGTGGAGACTCAAGGTAAAAGAAGTTTAATGAGCACGTGTCTTCCCACCAAGCAAGTCTAACTAAGCTTACACAACCATCAGACTTGGTCACTCCGGTCTTGTTGTGTCTTTGTCTAAACAACCCCGAAGCCCCCCTACTTGATGGCCAGCTGCCTCTGCCTTTGTAATTAAATTAGAGGTGTTGAGGCCCACCCAGGAATTTACAGTCTCCCCTGTTGCTAGATTTGGAGCTATAGATAAGCAGATGTGAAATAGGCTAAACACTGGGGGTCGTTACATGTCAAAGGACCACTCTCCACAGCCCCCACACATCACCCAAGAAAAGACATACAAAATGCAAATGAGATCAACCCAAAAGACAACGGAAAACAGAAAGGAACAGAAGTTACGAAGGAAATAAAAGTAAATAAAGTAAAATAATATTTAACACCAACTTCCAAAAATTCAGAAAAACTAAACATCAATGCATATCATATATTGTGAAAATACCTTGAAGTATTGTGATATAATATTTTTGCCATATCGCCCACGCCTGTGACCTCATGACTAGCTTTACAGTGCAATATTTACGCCTGTGACCTCATGACTAGCTTTACAGTGCAATATTTATGCCTGTGACCTCATGACTAGCTTTACAGTGCAATATTTACGCCTGTGACCTCATGACTAGCTTTACAGTGCAATATTTACGCCTGTGACCTCATGACTAGCTTTACAGTGCAATATTTACGCCTGTGACCTCATGACTAGCTTTACAGTGCAATATTTACACCTGTGACCTCATGACTAGCTTTACAGTGCAATATTTACACCTGTGACCTCATGACTAGCTTTACAGTGCAATATTTACGCCTGTGACCTCATGACTAGCTTTACAGTGCAATATTTACGCCTGTGACCTCATGACTAACTTTACAGTGCAATATTTACGCCTGTGACCTCATGACTAGCTTTACAGTGCAATATTTACACCTGTGACCTCATGACTAGCTTTACAGTGCAATATTTACACCTGTGACCTCATGACTAGCTTTACAGTGCAATATTTACGCCTGTGACCTCATGACTAGCTTTACAGTGCAATATTTACGCCTGTGACCTCATGACTAGCTTTACAGTGCAATATTTACGCCTGTGACCTCATGACTGTCTTGTATTGTGATACTTATTTTGTTTTATGTCTGTATTGAATGTCTGAACAGGGTCAACAAAGTCTGTTTGTATTGTATTTGAATAAAATGAATCTCCGCAAATCTCCTACATGACTAACGGATAGCTACAACAGTAGCCACGAAAGACCAATACTATAGTCATCTATATGCAAGAGTTTCATCCATCTTTATTGGACTGTAGCAATGGTTATGAACATTAAGATAAATAAATATTGGCAATAAATAAACGTCAAAGCAAGAGTTCAAACTAACAAAATTCTGAAAAATAATCGTGGCGCGATGATTAGTTGTAGTAGTGAAGCTGTAATTTAAATATTATACACATACGCTTACTGAGCTCCATCCGGCCCCAGTGTTTGAGCCAAGTGGCTGAAGTGTTCAGGGATTCCCAGACAGATTAATTGAACTAAAGCTAATGAGCCTGTACTTTCTGCATGGCTACAGTTGCCTGTGTGAGTGCACTGACCAGAATGGGATGCCCGAGTGCTTCAGTTGGTCTTTTCGGGCTCTGGTCTGATGACTGAGGTTTTGGCCTCCTCTCTTTACTGTGGTTTGAAGAGAGCAACAGACAGCCCGAGAAGTGTGTGTGTGTGTGTGTGTGTGTGTGTGTGTGTGTGTGTGTGTCTGCCTGCGGACTGGACGTGACTCGAGCCCTGAACACACAGTTTCCTGGCCCGGTCGAGGAGGGGATAAAGAATCAGAGACGTCTTATGCTTCTCATAACAGCGCCAGCATGGGCTGGAGATGTAAGGAAGTGATTCAGTGCCTCATAAAGTCTCAAATTAAACCGTAATTTGATCATTTTGGTACAGTTCATGAAAGTACACAATGCACAGCTGTAGTTGGAGAAACTGTGAATTATAGAAAATAAAAACACATCCTCTCAAATTGACAGCTCACTTTGTATTCACTGCTTTTAATGCATCCAGCATTAAAAGTAACGCCCGTCTGTGCTATCATTCACCGTCCTTTACCCAAATGTGTCTGCAATGTAGAATAGAATAGAATTCAACTTTGTCATTGCGTATGTCGCAGGTACAAAGCAACGAAATGCAGTTTGCATCCATCCAGAAGTGCTTAGCAGAAATATAAATATGTATGTTACAAAGTACAGTAAGTATAATGTACAGGTTAAAAATATGAGGGGGTATAGACATGAAGGGGGTTATACAGGTTATAAACAAGAATGTACAGGTTATAAATATGAAGGAGTATAAAGTACTATGAACTATGAATAAATATGAAGGGGTAACAATGTATTGTTATTTTATAAATAAAAACTAAATGCAATGATTTGCAAATCATTTAAAGCATACGTTTAATTAAAAATTGTACAAAGACAGCATTTGAAATGTTTAAACTTTTATTGTTTATTGAACAATATCTGCACATTTTGAATTTGATACCAATAGCTCGTTCCAGAGAAGTTTTTGACGGGGGCAATAAAAGGATGATAGTCATGTAATGCTTAAAAAAAGATAAATAAATATAAATAAATAAAAATCTGGTATTTAATTGGCCACAGTAACGTGATTGGGTGTAAAAGAGCATCTCGGAGAGGCAGAGTCTTTCAGAAGTAAAGATGAGGAGGGGTTCACCACTCTGTGAACGTACAATCAAGTCAACAATTCATGAATAATGTTTCTCAGCATAAAACAGTAAAGAACTTTTGCTTTTCATGGTGCATATGTGGTGCATAATAACATTAAAAGATTCTGAGAATCTGGAGAAATCTCTGTATGAAAGCGACAAGGCCAAGAACCAGTATCTGTTGACCATGAACTTTGGGCCTTCAGGTGCCACTGCATTAAAAACAGGCATGATTTTGTAGTGGAAATCACTGCATGGTCTCAAACACTTCTGAAAACGACCATCTGTGAAAACAGTTTGGTGCTGCATCCTTAAATGTAAGTTAAATGTCTAAAACACAAAGAAGAAACCATGTGTAAATAGGATGCAGAAATGCTGCCACCTTCTCTGGGGAAGTTTCAACGAATCAACATTTGAAATTATTTTTGGAAATTATGGACACTGTGTTCTCCAGGCTAGAGACTGCTCAGCTTGTTATCAGTGCACAGTTCAAAAGCCGGAATTCATGATGGTTTAGGGGCATTAGTGCACATGGGCATGGGTGACATGCACATCTGTGAAGGCGCCATTAATGCTGAATGATATATACATGCTTTGGTTACATATGCTGCCATCCAGATGACGTCTTTTTCAGGGAAGGCCTTGTTTATTTCAGCAAGACAGTGTAAAACCACATTCTGCATGTATTACAACAGCATTGCTCTGTATTAAGAGTCACCATTAAGGGTGATAAACTGATCTACCTGCAGTCCAGACCGGTCACCACTGATAGCATTTGGCACATTATAAAGTGAAAAATATGACAAAGGAGACTCTTTAACTGTTGAGCAGCTGAAATTCTGTATCAAACAAGAGCAGGAAAACGTTTCACTTTCAGAGCTACAGCAATGCCTCCTCAGATCCCAAACACTTACAGAGCGAGGTTAAAGAAGAGGTGATGAAACACAGCGGTAAACAGGCCCCCGTCCCAACTTTTTTGCAAAGTTTCAAAATGGGCATATCTTTTTCAAAAAACAATAATATTTCTCAGTTTCAACATTTAATGTGGTGTTTTTGTGGTATTTTCTTTTAAAAATATGGTTTACATTATTTGGATATCATTTATTTTCATCCTGCATGGCGTCCCAACAGTTTTGGAAATGGGGTTGTAGTATAATCGACCATAAATTTCTTATAATCCAAAATGGATACAGTAAGATCACCACCTTCATTTTGAAGCATCGTGATGCAATTCTTTCCGTGAGTTGTCCTCAGTTTTGTGGTGATGTTATTGCACGTGTACGTTTTTGTCTTTCACAGTTCGTGTTGGCTGAGTTGGGAGCTCAGTTACACAGTGACGAGAGTGGAATCATCAGTGTGATTATCATCATTATATCATTGTGCAGACATTCCTGTGTGAGAGAGTCAGGTAGACTGTGTGTGTGTGTGAGGCAGTTCATGGGTTTGGTCACACACCCTCCCTCCGCTATGCTGCAGTCAGTGAGTCACTGCACAGTGATGGTTCGTTTTTGGTCTTGTTGACTGACTTCACCAGTAGAATGTCTACAGGTGTGGAGCAGGAAAGCAGCAGGTGTCTGTAACTCTTACTCCACCAACCCTGCATTTCTCTCAACACTCACAAAAAGAGGGGAAAAACTGACAAGCTAAATGAACAGAGCTACAAATGGAGTCTGGTGGGCTTAAACAGGAGCAGCTTATCAGCCCAGCACAGGCTCTTTAGAAGTGTTACATGCTTTCTGACACTGTATGATGCACTGTTACAGGCTTGTCTCCTAAGGAGGTGAATTTTGTCAAGTGAATTTCTTCAGTGATGAATTTCGGCTGTACTTTTACCCATTTTTATAGATAGCAGTCTTTCATACAGTATCAGAAATGGGGTCGAAATGTTCAAATTTTCGGGACAGTTTGACAAATTTTATAGTAACTTGGAATTTTTGATATCCAATTTAACTTCCATCTAATGTTTTACATCAGGGGTGTCCAGTCTCATCCTCAAAGGGCCAGTGTGGCTGCAGGTTTTCACTCCAAACCAGCTGAAGCTCACTTGATTCTGCTTGCTTGAATCTGTCTTAGTCTTCAAACATTTAATCAGGTGACCTCCTGCTTAGTTGGAGTGAAAACCTGCCGCCACACTGGCCCTTTGTGGGTAAGATAGGAGTTAATGTAGAGTTAATGGAATAAAAGCATCATTTATTGATTAGGCCACTGTAGTCGCGTCGTCATTTTGTAGTCGACGCCATGCTCTTATGCCCATATTAGGAACTCCGGGTCTAATCTTCATTTCTTTATGGCCAGACTGATTAGGGTTTTCGACAAATTGCCTCTGTAGCCCCCTGTGTTAAATAAAAATGTTGATGCATTTTGTCCTGTGAAACCTGATGCGTTTTATCCTGTGAACAGTCTTCTCTCGAATACTAGATGTTCTGAATTACGAGGTCGTTAAAGAGTCATTCGTCTGGCAGCCTCCTTAAGCTGGTTTTGTCAGGGTACGTTTGTGTTCAGACTGAGGGGAAAATGATAAGAAGTCAGAACAAATCAAGCAGGTTTCCCTGCAGTTCTTGACACTCACTGAAACACAATAGATCTTTCCATTCTGTTCATAGCTTGATTTGAAAGCTGTACAAATGTACCTACACTCAGGCTAATCCAGTACAGACTCGGGTTAATATCACTGCTGACCCCCTGATAACTGATTTAGGCTGGTAACATTTAGAGGGACACTTTCTTTGGACATTCGCCAGCTTTTTGTTCAACTTTACCCATTCCACCTTAAATGTTGTGGCTGTTGTGTTCTGAACTGCTGTGCCATTTAAGGTGGAAGGGGAAAATTTGAACAGACCGAAAAAGAAGGCAAGGCAAGGCAAGTTTATTTATATAGCACCTTTCATACACAACGGTCATTCAAAGTGCTTTACAAATGAAAAAATACAGAAAAATGTAATTAATGTAAATAAAATAAAATTTATGTAAATTTAAAAATTTTAAAAACATAATTAAAACAATAGATTTAAAAGAAGTTAATCAAATTTAAAAAGCATAAGAAGCTGACTTCAGCTTCATGGAGGGTTTGATAAGGTAGCACATCTCGTCAGAGCACCGCCACAGCCTGCCTTAGTTTCGTTATGACTTAGTGACATCAAATTGGTGGGCAGTAGCTTTAGCTCGCATGTAGCAATATTAGTATTATAGCTCCTTAAAGACCTCGAAATTCAGAGAATCCAGTGGTATTTGGGGGGGGAAATGTGCCCAGGGCAAAAAGTATCAAGTTCTGAGCATTTTTATGTAACACAGGGCAATAGAGGTCCATTTTTTTCCAAAAACCCTTATTCATTCTGGCCATAGAGAAATAGAGCTCAGATCTGGAGATCATAATATGGGCATAACGAAAACTACAGAATGAGGCACAGCTTTCCACCTAAAAGGAAGGAGGAGAAACAAGCTGACTAGGATAGTGACATCCGCCGAGGTGCAGAGGACCTCAATTCTCTGTTCATAACTTTGGATTAACACTTTTTCTGTATTAATGTGGAGTTAGATATCATCTGTTTGTGGTCTGGATTAATGCATCACAGTAATCCAAAGCAAACTCACTGCACCAAACAGTTGTTTCGTAGATGCGTAGGCCATAAAGAATCAACAGAGTCTAGTTCAGAAAAGGCCCGGACACTTAAAGTAGTGTAAGCAAGATCTTCAATAGAGAAAATTTTACAGAAATAATATCAAAATGGTGCAAACATTTTGTTTGCAAAGAGAACTTTAGTATAACGCTGTTGACAGGAGATACAAGGTTTTGTTCCGACAACAGTGATGAGCATCTTTGATGTTGTACAGTAATGGTAAGTTGTAGAGCGGTGCTTTTCGTTAGACGCTGTGGCGTCACACTCGAGGTTCAGACTTCATTCAGGCTGGTGGAGAGTTTCGAAGGTGACGGGTTTTTATTAGTGAGTAATCAGCTTCAAACACGGATTATAAGACAGGAGTGTAACATCCTGATACTTGATACAGTTGCACAATACACTGTATGTGCACTCACAGAAATAAAGGTACTGTATGGTCACTGGGGCAGTGCCCCTCTTGTCACTGGAGTGGGACCCTCAAGGATTCATCTCAGTACCTTTAGCCGGGGAACATAATTGTACCATAATCCATTGAAATCATGTTGTCTAAGCTGTACTGACTCCACACACACCCTGCCTCGTCTCCAGGCTTTTATTCTACCAGTTATGAAAAGGTACAAATACCAACTTTTGGTAAAACTTAAGGTTCACACTTTGACCTTAAACCCGCTGTAGAACCTTTGAGGGAACGTTTACACCGTTTGTACCTTGATGAATGAAAAATGTATCTGAACAGAACCTTCATTTCTAGCAGTGCAGCTTAGAGACTTTCCAGCAAGCTGGAATTAACAAAATGCAGAAACCATTCTTAAAAGAAATAAATAAAATGATGTGTTTGCAAAAATAAGCAGTTTAAAAAGGACGAGGAATGAAAATCAAACAGTTGGGAAATATCAATTAATATAATGTCACGATGATCCTTCTTGGTACTTTTATGCAGTTACTGAACGAACACACACACACACACACACACACACACATATATATATATATATATATATCTCATTCCTAATTCAGTTTGTGGTGTCATGGAGCCAAAGTGTATGGAGAACTGTGCTTCTGGTTTCCCAACATAGTTTGCTAATAGTACAGCCTGCTGAGCTGCATGCCTACACATGCAATTCCCCCCACACCTTGGTAAGATGTAGAAACACACGGCCGTGTTTTGCTCCGCAGCTCCTCGTGGACTGCGCTTGGTTTGTTTCCTGTGTTCCAGTGTTTTAAACAGAGAGAACAAGCTTTAGTAATGCCAGAGTTCCCTAACTTAATGACACTCTGACTTATCTTCTTCGTTTTGCTGAATGAAAGTGGAGTCTTAGAGGTTTGTTCAGTGGTTAGACAGGATTTCCTGCGCACTCAGTCAAAAGTTTTAGATCTCTTGCATTCTCTTGAAATTGAACTTTTCTCTTACGTTTTTAATCAAGTTAGACAATAATCCCTGCGCCGTTTAGTGATCATAAGGCAGCTCTGTTTTCGTGCTTTGTGAATATCTTCAACACTCAGCTTCTTCCTTGGTGTGAAGTGAAGAGCAGCTTTTCCATAAATAATGATTTGGAAGTTTTCTTCTCTAAACTTTTGCTAGAAGTGCATGTTCGCTGTGTTCCTAAAGCTCCGCTGCCGAGGAGTTAGGCGGCTCCTCGTTTGTAACACTATATGAAATGGAGCAGTTTACCCAGGCCGCTGTAACACATCAACAGAAATGACTTGCGGAAAATTTAGATTTAGTGCTTTTGTCATTTAATTTTTTTTAAACGGTTTGTTGAAAGCAAAAGTTAGTTTTCTGTTGACACAGCAAAAATCCAAACGACATGCACCGTTTGAATCATTTGGGCTACGTTCACATTACAAGCCTCATTACTGAAATCAGATTTTTTTTTTTTTTTTTTGCTAAAATCCAATCTCTCTGACTTGATGGTTCACAGTCGTTTAGGCAACTGGTTTAAATCTGTCATCAATGTGATGAACCGGCCTGAAATGACCCTCATGAGCTCATCCTACTCGGTAACGTCACGTGACTGAATCACCATCATCAGCACAAACTACCGAGCAGAACGAGCTTCGCTGAGAGGATCGTTAACTCTGATCAGCTCTCAGCTTCATTATTAGAGCCAGACGACGGAGAAAAAGGTGAGACGAGCTGCTTTTCCACCGTTTACAGGCTTCAACTTCTGCTCGGCGCTGTTGCCATGGCAACATTGAATGATGGTGCACGCATAGCGGGGGGGACAAAAAACACACGAATCCAAGTGTCACATTAAGGTCGCATGGCCACGAATCGGATACGTATCTGATCTAGGACCACGTATGAAAGTGACTCGGGTTGGATTTGAAAAGATCAGATTGGCCCTGGAAACATCAGATCACATGAGGAGTCACATTAGGGCAGAAAATCGGGTTTGTGCCACTTGACGCGCCTGGTAACGCGAACGTAGCCTCCGTTTGATGTTTTTGTCAAGGATCATTCACAGAACACCGTTTCTTGCTTCTGACCTAGTCGTCGTGACGTCCAGACACCCATGCATGGTGCCCAGAAACCTTGACAGGCAGTGAATGTGCTGTTGGGCTTCGTGGTGCTGCTGAATGGGGCTTACAGATGAGCTCATGATAAAGAAACGCTTGAGTAGCGTGTGGCATGCTGAGAGTCACTGCTACACATGCTCACTCCTCTCCCTCCCCATTTCCTGCCCGCGACTGTGATTCCTCTCCACGCTGAGAAATCTCCTCTAATCCTCTAAGTGCCCAGTACGCCTCTTTTCGTCCAACCACGATTTCTTACAAGCCCCCCCCCCTTAAAATGCTTTACCTGCACTTTAAGCATCTTAAGCCCTCAGTAAAAGTTTAAATGCGATTAGAGGTGTAGAAACCCCACCCCCGCCCCCCGTCTGAAGTATTTGTCTGTTTACTGGGACTCAGGAAAGAAGGGTCCGATTTTGATGGATTCCAGATAAAGTCCATTCGATGCTGCTTTCAGAAGAAGAAAACTCCGACGTGCTGCTAACCTTGAAGACGGACGAAGCGGCAGATTTACTGAGGTTTAAGCGAAGTCGCTGAAGTGAAGTGGTTCACTGTAGAAAACCGTACAGGCTTACAAGATTCACAGTGGTTTTGAGAGGAGCCAGGGGTCCCCATTCCTACAACACAAATATAGCAGTTTTATTAACTGTCCAGACCATCATTGAACTTACATGCATCTTTTGAGTTTTTCTGTTTAATGTTGATGATGGTAAAACTGGAAAATCTTAAGTTTTCTTCGCAGACCATTTTGCCTCACTGTGCCCTGCAGGTACCTTTTTCGCTCTGAATGGTTTTCTAAAAATACATTTTAGCCCAGAATCTTCTCAAAACTGTCGTTTAAGCTCCAGTGAGAAATGAAAGATGCAAATGAAACTTTTCTTGGCAGGTCGAGTGCATTTGGGAGGATTTGTGTAGATTAGATTTTTTTTTTCGCTTTAGTTAGCAGAATGTTTCTCCTAGAGATGGAAAGAAGAGCTGTCCTTTCTCAGTTTCACAGAGACCAAAATCTAATTAGGTCTCAGATTATTGAGGAACACTTTGGTGTCAAAGTTTCTGGGGTGAAAAGAATGTGATGGCGCGGTCGTACGAACTAAAGCTAATGAGAACCAGCCAGTTCCACACGCAGTAGAGCAATAGCAGCAGATGCGTTATGGAGACACATCACATGGGCTAAAGAAGTTAATCTGTTGACTAACTGTTCTGCCTTCTTTGGTTCCTGTCTATATGCCATCACCATCACTTATCAGCCTGTGAAACAAGTGGTTTGTCTTTTATGGTGCAACAAAACAATAAAGGCCATATCATCCCCTGCACCTCCTGTGGGGTATTACAGTCTGTCAGAGTGGCCGTATGTTTTGTATGAACATGATAGAGTAGTTTTGTTTAGTTATACACCAATCAGGCAGAACATTCTGACCACCTCCTCGTTTCTACGCTCATTGTCTCCACTTACTGTATAGCTGCACTCTGTAGTTCTACAGTTACAGACTGTAGTCCATCTGTTTCTCTGATACTCTGTTACCCTGTTCTTCAGTGGTCAGGACCCCCATGGACCCTCACAGAGCAGGTACTATTTGGGTGGTGGATCATTCTCAGCACTGCAGTAACACTGACGTGGAGGTGGTGTGTTAGTGTGTGTTGTGCTGGTACGAGTGGATCAGACACAGCAGTGCTGCTGGTGTTTTTAAACGCTGCGCCCACTCACTGTCCACTCTGTTAGACACTCCTACCTTGTCAGTCCACCTTGTAGATGTAAAGTCAGAGATGACAGCTCATCTGCTGCTGCTCAGTTTGTCCTCTAGTCCTTCATCAGTGGCCACAGGACGCTGTTGGCTGGATATTTCTGGTTGGTGGACTGTTCTCAGTCCAGCAGTGGCACTTTTTAGGTGCCTCAAGGGCACTTCAGTCATGTCCTGTCGGCTCAGGGGTTCAAACCGGCGACCATCCGCTCACAAGGCTGGTTCCCTAACCTCCAACCCACGACTGCCCCAAACAGTGCAATATCATTAGATTGACAGCGTTTACGGTTTTATATTGTTTTATAGTGTTATATATTGCCAGGCTGCTGAGCTATAGGTTAATCAATACAAACAAACTCGCATTAGAGCAAGTCTTATCAAGCTGAGGTCAGATACCAAGATGCTCAGCTACTTTGCTAAATCAAACCTGTTCTGCTCATCTTGTGAATCCTTTCTGCGGCTGCAGCGAGATTTCCGGCTTTTTGGCATTGTTGGCTCTCTGGCTTCCTGCTACATTCACCAGCTAGAGGGGAAAAAAGCCCGTCCCAGAAATCTACCTAATGTAGTTTTTCCAAAGTCCCTACAGTCTTTAGAATGCATCATCAGCGGTGCCACTGTTTACAGCAGATATAGCCACGGTAAAGGTTTTTCATTGTGATCCGAGTTTCCCTTTCAGAATAAGTCGCATCGTTTTCATTCAGCTTACACTGTTACCCATGTATAAATGAATAAAGGGCAAAGAGAGTGTGGTAAGTCTGGGGAAATTTAAAGGATTAAGTAAACACAGACCAAAAAAAAATCCACAGCATCTTTTTTTTTCTTCTTTCTTCTCATGATCCACGTCATCAGCCTTGTCAGCTAATCATTTAGGTGTGTTTAGGTGTTTGAACCACACTATTTGCTCTTACAGTCTTTGGCTCTTGCAAAAATAAAGCCACATGGTGTTAGTCAGCCCTTAAAAGCCACAGGAGATTATCGTGTGGTTTTACCTCCACCAAAGCTTCAATGCCTGCACCTTACAAAAGTGTCTTAGTATCTGGGAGAGGCTGATTAGCATTAAAATGTGGTCTGAAGAGTCACTCCTTTCGTTTCTGGACATGTAAATCCAGTCCCATGAATTCCAACCATGGTGATTCAGAGTTAAAGCGATAGTTTGATGGAAAATGAAATTGACATAATTAGCCCAGTTGTAGTCAGTCAGCCGATGGATGGAGGGATGGATGGAGGGAGGGAGGGATGGAGGGAGGGATTGGTGGATGGATGGATGGATGGAAATTGAAGTGTTTCAGTAGCAAGACATATAATTGCACATAAACCTACATATACTATACAGAAACTGAGTAGACCTACATTAAAGTATAAGAGAGTAGAAATAGAAGTACACTCATTTGCATATTTACATGGCATATGAGACAGATTTGTTGTATTTACATGATCGCAGGCACTGAGTGGTATGAGGTAAACCAGAGCACAGTGGGTATAGACATAGCTAGGAGTTGCAGCAATATTACAGTGGAAAGTGAGTCATTACACCAGCAGGTTATGATATATTGCACAGGGTGTATTAACAGGAGAGGAGATACAGTGATGAGGTTCAGCACAGTTGAGACAGCAGGAGATCAGTACCGTCTCTGCAGTAAGGAGACTCGCTGTAGGGCCGTTTATCGGCGGGTGAAAAAGATCTCACACGGCCTCTTTAACGCAGCGCAGCTGGAACTGTCAATGAATGAGCTTCTCTGTTTATCCACTGTAGCATGCAGGGGGTGTGAGGTGTTGTCCAAGATGGCTAGCAGCTTGTTGAGCATCTTTTGTTCTGCCACAACCTACAGAGGGTCCAGCTTGACTCCTACAACAGAGCCAGCCCTTCTAATGCGTTGTCGTCAGGCTAATGTAGCTAAAAATGAATGAAAAAATGCCAAATTTATCACACAGTTGACTCAAAGACACTGTAAAACACATCTTGTGCATCTAAAATGTGCTAAAGGAGACGTTTCTGAAGATATACGATTTTCCACTTGCACAAGGAAGAAGAGAATTGAGTGGAAAAACAGGAATTTCCTAACAGTAGAGTTTAGAAAACCATGAGCTAAATATGGGAATTTTTGTTAATTGAGAAGACACAGTGAACTTCCCATGTGCTTTTCTTAATAGAGCTTCAGAAAATAGGTAAACGGACAGCAAGTGATGTCATCAGTATGATTTTTTTTTTTTTTTTTTTTTTTTTCCTTCTTCTTTCTTCAAAATAAGAGATTTTTTGTTGTCACGCGGTGACACGACTCTTGGGGACCACAACTTTCATTATATATTTTGTAATATTTATTTGGCATTTGTTTTCTTGCTCATTTAATTGATAAATTCCATAGTCATGTATAGATTATTGTAGTTAAAATTGCAAAAAAACGAGCTCTTCTGAGGTGCTTGGAATTGATTTAGAAACCAATGTTGCTGAATTGAGACTCAGGAAGTTGTAAGTGTTAAAATAACTTTGTTTTATTTAAAGAAATGAATAAATCGTAACCCTAACAGGTTTTAGTGTAATATATCTGTAAACGCTAGGAACACAAAAAATAGACGTTTCTGTAGAATGACCTGTGTGTGTGTGTGTGTGTGTGTGTGTGTGTGTGTGTGTGTTTATATTTAGGGATTTTTCTGTTAAATGTATTGTCTACCTTTTTTTTTTTTTTTCCCTTTCCTGACGCTGTAAAACGAGTAACTGGTGTTTTAATGTCCATTCCGTCCGTTTCGTTTCCATTTTTCAGAGGGTGGTCTCTGATTTCTTTTGTTGACCTCCCACTTACTGACCCCTACAGAGATGGAGTCGGATGAGTTTAGGTTTGGAAGTCTGAAGGGTCAGAGCAGTAGCTTGTGTCAGAGGTCGGCGATCTTTAAAGTGATGTATACAGAGCGATGTATGCTGTGGAATGTTGTGGAATACTGGTGAAGGTCACAGAAGTAATGTGAGAAATGCAGGATGGACGTTTGACTGATTGATTCAGGGTCACCTGCACTAGTTAAGCACGCACACATGCCTCAGCGGATCCTGCTGGCTGTCAGCGCCGGGTGTGAGGCAGCGTGTGTACGTCACCATGCTGGCCTACAAAAGAATTCCTGCCCTCACTCCCGTCTGGTTGATCACTCCTGAATGTTCACCGCCTGGTTGGTTTTGTTTTCGCGCTCCTGCTCAGCCGTGTTCTCTCTTTGGCTGAGATGTTGCCCTGTACACTAGGCTCTGCCCCTTTCTGCAGGGCCTAGCAGCCTCTGGAGTAAGTTGGGAAAAAATGCCTTGTCGGGAAAGGAAAGCATGGCAGCGTTGCTGTTATTGTCTCACATTACATCTCCCCTCTACAACACTGGGCTCCATTGTGTAGTCACACGCTTTGAAGGGCTGGATCTGTGATCAGCCCACAGGTTGTTTTTGGCTTGTTTTGTCCTATAAGTGCCAGACATGATATATTTTTTTTTCTTTGCATGCTGCAGTTTTGCCGTTGCACCCTTCAGTGAGGAAACCTCAGCTGTCTGCCGTGCTGTTTAGCCTAGAGCAATCTAAATAAAAGCTTCATACACGCTGTATATACACACCATTTCTAACAGTCTAAAAGTGTCATTTGGCTTCATATACATCAAATTTGTAACTGCAAACATGTGCATTCATGAGATCCTTCTGGTGTAGGTTTCCTTGACCACATTCTGTCTGTGTGAGGTCAAAGGCAGGAATCCGAGGAAGAGGGCAGCTTCACTTCCACTCTTTACACCACACTTTTTTTTTTTTTTTTTTTTCCCCTTTTGCTTTCAGAATTTTAGGTTTACTCCAACGTCCCAGTGCAAGTCTGCTTTGCTCGTTGTACACTGCTGGCTTTTCTCTTGCGTTCATTATTAATAGGATTGGCCGAAATGCCCAAATCTCTTATCAATATAACGGTTTTTCCTAATACAGTACCAGACAAATGTTATATGATGAGATAAAGCTTCGTATCTGATTTCTCAAAAATAATTTTCTGAATAATTTTCTGCGTTCTAAGCCTTTCACTTGTCCGAAAAGTCCAAAACACGATAATAAAAACATCACAAAACATAAACACAAAGTTCGTCTTCGTCGTTGTTCTAAACTTTTGTTCTACACGATTTCAAAAGTGAAATCAAAGGATTTGTGCCTCTTGCACCGTAATATATTTTCTTCAGAGACATTTTTAGTTTTTTATTTTATTTCCACAGTCAAAAAATTGTTGTGTTCTCATAACTCCCAATATTTTCCTGAAAATCCCTCAAATGTTTTCGATTTCACACATTTTCCTTACCGTTTCTGCTGCTGCCATGTTATTGTCCCATTTAGATAAAAGATCTTAAATCTGTGTTTTATCTTAAGGCTTACATTTAAAGTTCAAATTTGTCTGACTGTCACGTACTTCAGTGCCTGAACTCGATTTACAGTCACACTTTTTGTTGATTTGCACTGTATTTTGAAAACCTTCCACAGAAACATTTCCCTGAAGATATTGTAGCTCAGTCAAGGTAAATGGGAATTTAAGTGAAAACCTGAGGCTAAAATCATACCTCAGATCTTTTATACAAGCACCAGCAGGTCGAAGTGTCTGTGGATTTTATTCTAATCAGTTTTTTCTTGTCCTCTGATCAGGTTGAGCAGTCAAAGGTGTTGGTTAAAGAGGGCGGAGTGCAGCTGCTGCTGACCATCGTGGACACACCAGGGTTTGGAGATGCTGTAGACAACAGTAACTGGTAAGCAGTCAGTCTGCTGTATTAATGCTGTTCAGTAGAAAAGGATTGTGGACCACAAGTGGGCCATGAAGCACCCTCTGGTGGTTTTGGTGCCAACGCTAAGGTTGATTCTGTGATTCTTAGTGGGCCAGTGATGGCACTTTGTCTCATAATCAGTGAATAAATAGATAAATAATAAGAAAGAAATAGAAAATGATTTCACACAGTAAAAGCTATTAACGCAAGACCTGCAGTAACCTAGTCTAGAAGAAAATACCTTCGTCTTTCATCTTCATTCGGATCAATAAGGGCACAGAAATATCTTTACCTTATTTCAGTTTGCTTCTAAAAAAATTAGAATGCAGTACTGATTAAAGCCTGGTTGCCAGGGTCGGGTCAATATTGTTAATTGTTATTTTTATAATAATAATAATAATAATAATGTGTCTTCATTATTAATACATCCAATTCTAATTCTTTTGGAAACTTGACTGCAGGAACTATTTACACAACCATTGAATACAGGCTGAAAAAACAACACATGGATTCTTTGGCACATTTATTTTCAAGAATGATTTTTCATGAATTCACACATTTAGTTTTATTTTATTTGATTCTGATCAATTCTAACATTGCAGAAGTTGATTCTCCAGTTGTGAACGGTCATGTTGCCATGCATGAATGCAGTTTTGCACAACAAACGTTAGTCATGTGTGAGTTTGGTTCATTTCTGTTGTCTACATCAGCAACTTTCAGACTTTTATGTGGACAGTAAGTGCAGCCGTGGCCACCTTTGCCCTCCTTCTCCAGTCATTACTTTCCTTTAATCAGTGAGATTACCGGATTCATTTTCAGTGTATTTTCATAGCTGTCGCTGACCTTGTTTGGCGAAGTGTCTGTCTTGGATTGCAGGCATTTCTTTTTAATAGTGTTTAATGCAACTACTATTTTAACCAAGTGAACAAGTGCAGCTGTGTTTTTCAGTGTGCTTGACACCGATTTAATAAACTGACCAAAATGAAAACTTAAAGATGCAACATCTGAGGTTTTTCTGAGGCCCCAGCTTGAGAACTGCTGCTGCATGTGTTCCAGAAACTAAAGTGATGTTGCTTTTCGTTGCAGCTGGCAGCCGGTGATCGATCACATCGACAGCAAGTTTGAGGATTATCTCAACTCAGAGTCACGCGTCAACAGACGACAGATGCCCGACAATAGAGTTCACTGCTGCCTGTACTTCATCGCCCCCTCTGGACACGGGTGAGTACTACAACTTTAGTGCACCTATGCATGCTCGCAGTCGCATACAAGAGTTCAGACGCCCCCTGGTCAAATTGCAAGGGGTTTTGTATTTTCTAAGTGAGGTTGAAACACCCTGTACGAAACACATAGTTAAAAATCTTAGTGGAAAATTTCAGTTTTAGTTTATTTGGTAAAAAAAATGATTTGTGGGCAGGGGGTAAAAACCTACAAAATAAGATGCACACCGAGTAAAATGTGCCAGAACTTTTGCGCAGGCTAGCTATATATATATATATATATAATTTTTATCCCATGTTCAATTCAATAAACAGATGAGAGTTCTGTATAGGGTGTGTTAATTATTTTCCACTTAGAAAATCAAGAGGAGCATGGAATTTGACCTGGAGCGCCAGAGCATTTGCTTACACATTTATATGCCGCCAGTCAAAAGTTTGGGGACACCTAACTTTTCAGAAGTTTTACTGCAGATCAGCTTTTCTTTGTTTTTTTAGGTAAAATGATTCCAACTCAACTAAAACAAAGAGGAATTGCACAGATTTTTCCTTAACTGTGAACGCACTTGTGTGCTTTGATGTGAAAGGCATGAACATAAATACAGCTTTTTATTTATTATGGAAAACCACCAGTGAACCCACACATGTTTTCTGAGGTTTTAGATGTAATGTTAATTATGCAGAAAATACTGATAAATCTGAAAAAAATCTTTTGAATACCCTCCATGTTCCTCTCCACTGTGAGCTATCATAAAACAGCATCTCAGTAATCGGGTATTGTGTTCGTAACCATTTCTTGGAATAGCTTTCTGTGAGGGGAGCTTTTAGAGGTCGACATCTGGTTCCTATCACCACTACTGTGAACAGCTCGGTAAGATTCTCTAGAACGGAGCAGTTCACCCCAAACCTGACTGGCTTTTTGTTTTGAGTCTAGACAATCGTGAAGAAAATTAGGAAAAAATTAACTTTTTTTAAAAGTTTAATTAAAAATTAAACACCTTGAGCTTTTCAAATTTTATTTATTTATTTTTTTAAAATACTTTTCTGCTTTGTAAGTCAGAACTGTAGTTGTTAGAGTGCATGACAGATTGTGGGCCCGGTCTGAAAGCTGAAGTTAAAGTACTTTGTCTTTGCTGAATGTCCTGCTGAATGTCCCTCTAGGCCTCCCTGCTGTCTTCACTTGGCATCCGAGATAAGTGCGGATCTGTGAATTATCCCATTTTAGCCGACATCAGTCTAAATCTAAACTCTTCCGTGTGCTCAACGAGCTGAACGCACCAGCTGGACCTCTTAAATCTGCAGCACGCCTCCCTCACACAGACGCAACAGAGGAGTTTACGAGCTTCGGGCCTCCACCCACCCCTCCCTCTGCTGGGAGACAGCTCAGTGTCTGTGTGCTCAGGGAGGGGCTCGGAGAAAGAGGAAAAACATTAGTGTAATCGTTCCGTTCTGCGTACGTGTGTGCGCAGATCGAGAGGGGCTCAGGAAGGCAGGAAGAACATTAGTGTGTTTGTTCCGTCCTCTGTGCCATTCTGGCTTGTGTCGAGTGCTGTCTCAGTGCATCTCATTTCAGCTGGACACACAAAACAGCTGGACACACACTGGCCTCCTCTGTGCCCAGAGCAGATTTCGACTGTGATTGGTGGAAAGACTCCGCATGTCTCCATTCACAGTACACTTAGAAATAAAGGTTACATGTACCTGTGCAGGTACATTTTTCATTCATCAAGATGCAACCAATGTAAATGTTCCCTCAAAGGTACACCAGCGGTTGTAAGGTCCAGTCGTGAACCTTAAATAAGTTATGATTTTTCCAGGTGAGAAGTACTTATTGGTACCTTTTCACAACCTGACAGGGTGTGTGGAGTCAGTACAACTCAGAAAATATCATTTCAATGAATTATGGTACAATCTGTTCCCTGACTAAAGGTACTGCGATGTACCCTTGAAGGGCTCCACCCCAGTAGCCACGTTTACATGCAGCCTAATAATCTGTTAATTATCCGACTAATATCTCAGTTTTAATAGAACACCTCCATGTAAACACCTCAGTTGAAATAGACTAGTCTGATTGAGGCCATCTCTTTGGTTTAAATTCTTAACGTGTTTATTCTTTTACATAAGTGGTTGCAACTGTAACAAATGCGATTTCCCTCTGGGATCAATAAAGGATTCTGATTCTGATTTGGGATACAGTTTCTATCTGATTGAACGAGGTGGGTAATCCTGTAAATAATCAGTTAAATAGAAGAATAATATCAGTGTAAACGCCTGTATCTGATTACGTTCCCTATCAGAAAGTTTAAGTCCGTTCTGCATGTGCGTCACGTCATAGTGAGAGTTTATACTGTTCAACACGACGGAGCAGAAACTGGTCTGCAGAGGAGACGAAGTTCATGCTCTGGTCTTTAAAAGACGGCGGTGGGACGGACGTCCAGCTTATGCGTCTCAGAACACGACGTCTTCCTCTCGGCCTTCTTTAATAAACACATGTGAAGGACGTTTTCCTGAGTCTGACGTCACTTTAAAGCAATTCAAAACTCAAGCACTGCTCACTGCTGCTCATCTCACTCTGACTGGATTCACATGATGCTCACTGTCATGGTAACGTTTACTCTAAGCGGGACTCCATGCTGTGTCTGATCCACGCAGACCAGCCCATCACACACTAACACACCACCACCACATCCCTGTTAATGCAGTGTAGAGAATGATCCACCACCCAAGTAGTACCTGCTCTGTGAGGGTCCATGGGGGTCCTGACCACTGAAGAACAGGGTAACAGAGTATCAGAGAAAACAGATGGACTACAGTCTGTAACTGTAGAACTACAAAGTGCAGCTATACAGTAAGTGGAGCTGATAAAATGGACAATGAGTGCAGAAACAAGGACATAATGTTGGTCATAAGAACAGAAAGGACAGAAACATGGTCATAATGTTATGCCTGATTGGTGTAAATATAGTGAAAACATTTTCAAGTCTTGTGATATTGTAATTTTTTGCCCATCCATCTGTTGCCCACTCCTAAATACAAGTTGACTTTGCACTGTTTCTGAGCTGAAGGACACTAAACTCGCTGTTTTTGAGCTGAAAGTTAGGAGGTTAAAAAGCCTAGACTAGTAACATTAGCTGAGTTAACTTACCATTAGTATTTCTGTTTGTCTAAACAACTGACTGCCTTTTTCTCTGTAAATCTCAGATCACAGGATCTACTGTGGCTTTCTGGGGTCTTGATATGGTTTTAACACAGTGACGACACAATAATGAATTAAGCACTGAGTAACTGAAAAGTGCTGAGAGCCAAAGAGCATGACTTTTATCTTCTGATGTGCTCCCTTCTAGTGTGTGATGCTGTTCATCTTTAAATTCTGGAACTGAAACGCATAAGTGGCTTATAATGTTTTAACATGCATGTACGCGCATGTTGGCTTCACAGGCTTTGCTGGCAGCAGTGCGAGTGACCCAGCATGATTTACCTTCTCCATCCTTCTTCTGAAAGTGAAAATCTGTTTAAGATTCCAGTTTGATTTTAGTTTCATGATGGGGGACCATTTCTTGGGCTAGTGGGGATTGTGTGAGTGAATATGTTCTGGTTTAGAAACAAACACTCAAACAATTCACTCTCCTCAAAGTGTGTTGGGTTTATTGTGGTTTCTGATACGGTGTGACACACTGTTATCTATAAAATGAGTGAGAAGCAGCTTCATAAGGTGATTTTTAGCGTGCAGTTTGATGCTTTTTGGTGGGTAAGAAGATTCCATTATTTATTAGCCTCGTATCTCCAGTGCAAAACTAACTTTAGACCCCAGAGATGTCACGACTGATCCTCTACATTCAGGGTAACGTTTCAGCTTTTGGCTGAACCGTCATTTTAACTAAACTCTTTCTCTGTCTTGCTTTCCTCCCCCTGCCCTCTCTTTAAAATTAGTTTTAGCTGACACTTTATTTTGAGTCGTTCTTTTAGATGAAACAAACACTCAACAGACTCTCAGTGCAATGTCAGAAAACATATGAGGGTTAGGATTAAGGTTAGGGTTGGGATTAGGGCCAGGGTTAGGATTAGGTTTTAGGTTGGGATTAAGGTTGCAGTTTGGATTAGGGCCAGGGCCAGGGTTAGGATTAGGTTTTGGGTTGTGGTTGTTAGGGCTAGGATTACGGCCAGGGTTAGGGTTAAATTTTGGGGTGTGGTTAAGGTTAGGGTTGGGATTAGGGCCAAGGTTAGGATTAGGTTTTGGGTTGTGGTTAAGGTTAGGGTTGGGATTAGGGCCAGGGTGAGGGTTAGGATTAGGTTTTGGGGTGTGGTTAAGGTTAGGGTTGGGATTAGGGCCAGGGTGAGGGTTAGGATTAGGGTTTGGGGTGTGGTTAGGGTTAGGATTAGGGCCAGGGTGAGGTGTTGAGTAGGGTTGATAAGGTTATGTTTTGCATTATGAAAGTAACACATTAACAAAACATCCATTTCATGTAATTAATGAATCAGCAGAACATCTGCAAGATATTTACTTCAATGTATTCAGACGCTTCACTACTGCTACTTTGATATGTTGTTGCTGTGTTACTGATAATCCGTTAGGAGATTTGTAAATCATCTACAAAGCACCACTCATTGTTTTATTTCTTTCTTTCAGACTGAAGCCACTGGATATCGAGTTCATGAAACGGTTACATGAAAAAGTGAACATCATCCCCCTCATTGCCAAAGCTGACACAATGACTCCAGAGGAATGCCAACAGTTCAAGAAGCAGGTCTGAGTCTTTCTCCAATCTAAGTTCTTCAGCAGGTCTGTAAGAAATGTCACAGTTTGCTGTAGCTAAGTTTACTGCTCTGAACCAGAGTGTGATGAGCACAATGAGAGGGAGCCTGTTCCCCATCACAGATTAATAATCTGGTCCAGCATAAAGGGCTGTAGCTCTAATGGCTGTAAATAGATGTGTTTTACTTTTGTGTTGTGCTCTAAGTGAAAATAAATGTGGCCTGTGCAAAAGTCATGGCACATTTTATATTTTTGGTTTAAACTCACCAAGTAAATAGACAATGTGCTCTGAAATTTAACTTTGTTCCCCTAACTTATTTTGAATCGCATGTAATTAAGTGTACGTAGTGCAAAGTTAAGAGCTTGGACAATATAGGAAAACATGATGGTTGAATTAAACATCCTCTCTGACTAATGGGAAGAATAAGCAAAAAAAAGGGGAATAAAAAAAAGTTCACGTTAAGTTTATGCCCATTTTTTTTTTCTTTCTGATCTGGTGCACCAGTGCTTCTGGTTTGATTAAAAATTTAATTTAAAACATAAAATTACATCAGCTGTTAATATCGGTTTTCAGACTTTGGCCCTTAAAATTCTTTCAACCACAAGATGTTCATATTGGTGCTGTCTGGTCTTAGTCTGCAAAGCTTTTGTGCAAATAAAAATAATCAGGTTGTTGTGTTGTAATGGTCGTCAATGCTTGGAAGTGTTTGTGTGTGACTAAGCGCCTGATTTCCTCTCAATGTCATATTGACTGGCCCGTTTGAGAGAGTGTGATTTGCCCTATATAGAAGCTCAAAATGGGACACGGAACCAAACAGAAAATCAGCACAAAATCATTACCAGCGTTTTTATGAATCGCCTTCAGCTCAGATTTGGTCTTTTAAAGTGTTTTGGACGAGTCAATTCAGTGATTTGTGTATTTAGAGCAACACTTCACCGTTAACCTCTTTTCCAAAGGAGAGCTGTATCTGCAAGCTTACATACATTATATTGCCAAAAGTCTTCACTCACCCGTCCAAATCATTTAATTCAGGTGTTCCACTCACTTCCATGGCCACAGGTGTATAAAGCCGAGCCCCTAGGCCTGCAGACTGCTTCTACAGACATTAGTGAAAGAATGGGTCGCTCTCAGGAGCTCAGTGAATTCCAGCGTGGTACCGTGATCAGACGCCACCTGTGCAGTCGTGAAATTTCCTCACTAGTAAATATTCCACAGTCAACTATCAGTGGGATTATAACGAAGTGGAAGTGATTGGGAACGACAGCAACTCGGCCACAAAGTGGTCGGCCACGTAAAATGACAGAGTGGGGTCAGCGGATGCTGAGGGGCATAGTGCGCAGAGGTCACCAACTTTCTGCAGAGTCAATCACTACAGACCTCCAAACTTCATGTGGCCTTCAGATCAGCTCAAGAACGGCGTAGAGAGCTTCATGGAATGGGTTTCCATGGCTGAGCAGCTGCGTTCAAGCCTTATATCACCAAGCGCAATGCAAAGCGTGGAATGAAGTGGTGTAAAGCGCCACCACTGGACTCTAGAGCAGTGGAGACGTGTTCTCTGGAGTGATGAATCACACTTCTCCATCTGGTAATCTGATGGACAAGTCTGGGTTTGGTGGTTGCCAGGAGAACGGTACTTGTCTGACTGCACTGTGCTGAGTGTAAAGTTTGGTGATGGGGGGATTATGGTGTGGGCTTGTTTCTCAGCAGTTGGGTTCGACCCCTTAGTTCCAGTGAAAGGAGCTCTTAATGCTTCAGCAGCAAGAAATTTTGGACAATTTCCTGCTCCCAACTGCTTTTCTGGTGTGGAAGAACTTGACTGGCCTGCACAGAGTCCTTACCCCAACCCGGTAGAACACCTTTGGGATGCATTAGAGCAGAAACTGTGAGCCAGGCCTTCTCGTCCAACATCAGTGTAAGATCTCGCACATGCTTTTCTGGAAGAACGGTCAAAAAATCCCATAAAACCTTCACAGAAGAGTTGAAGCTGTTATAGCTGCGAGGGTAGGCCAACATCATATTAAACCCTATGGATTAAGAATGGGATGTCAGTTAAGTTCATATATGTGTGTGAAGACAGATGAGTGAGTACTTTTGGCAGTATCGTGTAGTTTGGGTTAGTCTGTATGAAGCAACTGTGCTTTGAACTGTAGCCTAAAGCAGATATTTATGTTCCATTGCTAAATAGTCATAGCAAACCAAAAAGGTTATACAGGAGTTTTTCTAAATAAGATCCTCACAAGTATTCCCAGATTTCCATTTCTGCAGTAACTCATGCGTTTTCACTACTACTCTCCACAGATAATGCGAGAAATCCAGGAGCATAAAATCAAAATCTACGAATTTCCAGAAACGGACGATGAGGAGGAGAACAAGCTAGTGAAGAAGATTAAGGTTTGTATGTTCTCACTATGAAGGCTTTTAAAAACCACATGAATTTTGAACTAAAAGCCTGGCCAAAAACCATTTAAACCATTTACAGTTCACGCCATTGTTCTGTAATGATTTACAAGTGAAGTAAATCAATTTAAAATCAGAATAATCTTTTAGAATCACCTTATACATCAGCAAAACTGCAGAGCCATGGACTTGTGTAGTCGGTTAACCGTGTTTGTATTATTTGCTGAACTTTGACCCTAAAGAAACATTCCTCCGTTTTAAAATCTGGGCATGTCGTTAGTTCTAAGTGGGCAAAATAAGCTTCATCACATGGTGTTTATTACTGTCAGTAATTCAGTAACATTATTTTTGTTGCATGAATGCAGAACCTAAACATGAGAATCACTTCTACAGACTTTCCCATTTTCATCACTGACATCCAGTGAGAGCAGCAGTGGCTGCATGTTCCTATATATATATATATATATATCCCAAATACAGTCAGTGCTTCATACAACTCGTGTATTCTTGTTTCAGTGGAGGCTCTTGATGGAAACGGGAGCTCTGCCAAGCTATTAATTGATGGTTTGCTGCTTGTTGATTTATCCATAGTTCTTCCATGAGCACTGTCCAGTGTAGTCTGGTTACAGTGCTGAAGGTTTTGCTTTAAAAGCCATTTTAAAGATGCATTTGATCAAGAGGTCTCAATCACAGACTCTGTCAGAGCAACAGACAGTGCCCTGCAGCTGAGCTTCAGCCTGGGCTGTTACGGATGGGCTGAAGGGTCAATCTAAAAAAAAAAAAAAAAAAAAAAACATTAGTGCAGTTAAAAAAAAAATGGGGAATTAGTCTCGTTAATAATTTCTTGCAGGAATTGACAATTCTAATAAGATAATGAGCAGCTATATAAATTATCTGCTTTGCTGTTTGTGCAGGTACTATATAGTGGTCATTCTTGTTTAGAGTCTGTAATTGATCTAAATCTCACTTTAAATCTGACCCCCCGTCCCAATAAAGTAACTGTGGCACTGCCTCAATCGATTTGTTTGTTTCTGACCGCTGAAACGTGAAACGTGATTTGTCTCTTTTAACTAAGCACAGGAAGCAGGCAATCGATGATGGTACCCTTTAGTAGAAGTCCCTTTGTAGAAGTAGGTCAAATAGACACTCACCCTCTCGCTCAAACACACAGACAGATGTGTGGTACATATAATATTTTAAAGGAGGCCTTTTGGGCTGTTATTTTTCAATGAAGTCTCTGTAAACACTCCATCGTGTTAAAGTGTCTCGCTTTGTATGAAGAGCAGTTTTTAAAGAATGATTTGACAGTTGTCTTTTCCAAACTGTTGTTAAAAGCTTATATTGAAACTCTTTTGGCTTAAAGGTGGTTTAAACACCTGAAAGGTTTGCCTGCTGATGAGCACTGACATCACAGCTAGTGTGGACATTGGCTTTATGCCTAAGCTATATATATATATATATATATAAACAAACAAACATATTTTCATGTGACACAATGCGTGTCAGAATATTTGGACACACACACCAAATGTACCCACAGTGCCAAATTTGGGAAAAACAGATCTGTTCAGTTTTTTTTTTCCAGTTTTATTCAGTGTTTCACATAATTGTGCTGCACTAAATCCAGTTAAACAGGCTAAACCAATTATGCTGTCCTGGCATGCATACAGATGGTCAGTGGGGTTTTTTTTCCAAACCCTTTCTGCAGGTTTCCTTGAGGCTATTCTGTCAGCAGAATAGAAATCGACTCAGCTAATGTTTTTATCAATATAATCAAAATTCCGGAGCTAAATGTTATTTGTGTTTTACATATTACTTATTTAATACAAAAAAAACTTAATAGAAAGCTGAGCTGAGGGACCTCCGAAACAGGCTCAGATTGAATATTATGGCAGTTGTAAAAAGGGGTTAAGTACTGACTACATCCATAAAATAACAATAAAAACATGGTCATTTTGTCCAGCTCTACCGTGAAGGAAGGTGCTTGTATAGATGTCTGAGATTATATGGGTGAGCTTGTGTTTATGTACGTTTTTTTTCTCTGCAGGATCGGCTGCCTCTGGCGGTTGTTGGCAGTAACACCATCATAGAGGTGAATGGGAAGCGTGTGAGAGGAAGGCAGTACCCCTGGGGCGTGGCTGAAGGTAACGGACCATAACGAGTCGCCTGTTTAAATATATCACAGTAATACAGGTTGAACCTAAATCATGCCAAATGTGTCCAAACCCAGCATAAACCATGAGATTAATATGATAATGTGAGGAAAACGTTTTCTGTGTAGAGAACTGATGCAAAATTTTTAGTCTCTTAAAATTGGTATCTGTATCAGTATTTATGCTGGTCAGGCCCTGTTTTGTTTATTGTTAGATTATACTTGTTATGAGTGAGATTTCTGTTCCATTTTTGATGTTTGTTTGGCACTTTTCCACAGCAAATTGTAGCGTTACTGATATCAGTGGACATTCACAACATTGGAACGCAGAACAAAGTGTTGGCATTATACAGGGGAAATTGTTAAACTGTGAAGTCAAACCACATAATATGACCAAAGAACAATGACGTATAACTGATTAACTTTATCCCTTCCTGCACAACACTGACCACGTTCTAGCAAACGTTAGGCAGCTAATTTGTCTTGAGATCCTTAGCTTGCTTTCATAGCCATGCAGGTCATTCTCAAAGAAAAGGAAAATGCAGTAAGATTGTATGTGTCACTCTACTCACACTGTGGTCACTCTACTCCACAATCTGATGGAAAATCTCCGTTTACATGCTCACTACAAATAATCAGATGCAAAATGAAGCGCATGTGTGGAGAGCCACTTAGTGTAAACGTTACCATGACAACGAGCATCACGTGAGCCCAGTCAGCGTGAGATGAGCAGCAGTGAGCAGTGCTTTTGTTTTTTAATTGCTTTTAAATGACGTCAGACTCAGGAAAACGTCCTTCACATGCCCTTATTAAAGAAGGGCAAGAAGAAGACGTCGTGTTCTGAGACACATAAGCTGGACGACTGTCCCACCGCCGTCTTTTATAGATCAGAGCATGAACTTCGTCTCCTCTGCAGACCAGTTTCTGCTCCGCCGTGTTAAATGGTATAAACATTCGCTATGATGCGACGCGCATGCAGAACTTTCTGATAGGGAATGTAATCAATACAGGCTTTACACGGATATTGTTCTTCTATTTAACAGATTATTTACAGGATCACCCACCTCATTCAGTCGGATAGAAACTGTATTCCAATGGCCTCAATCAGACTACACTATTCCGATTGAGCCGTTAGTCGAATTATTAACAGAGTATTAGACTGCATGTAAACATGGCTAATGTAAAACTGAGTGAGGCATCTTCATCTGAGAGATTATAAAACAGAACTTTGTCTATGTTCTCATTCATAAATGCTGCCACTGCTGTAATGTTTTCCCTGCTATGTCGGATACGGAAGTGTGAAAAGGGTTTATTGAAGCTTGTTTGAGCAATTAATCGGGCATCGCTTCCTCCTCACACCACACGTCAAACGATGACCAGCTGAAAAGCTGGAAGCTGAAATTTGGCCCAGTCCTGAAATTCAGTCATCTGCTAACAAATGGGGCTTAAAAGCAGGTTAAAATCACAATGTGTGCCTGGCTTTATGCACTGTAATAAAGAGGAGAATTAGAAGGCATTAGAAGTAGGTTGTGATACAGAGCCTGGAGGATGGGAGGAAGGATGCAGGCCGGTAGTGAAAATGAACAGAATCACACAGCAGACAGGAAGCGAGAGTCTTCATATACTTCAGACAGGAAGCTCTCGTAGTTGTCACAGGACACGTTACTGCTCAATGACACTTTATTATCATACTGTATGAAGTATGCTTGGCTGCGGTCGGAACCTTTGGAGACCTCAGACATTTTGCATTGTCAGTTTAGTTTTATGTAGAGTGAGAAAAGTTTGTCCGTCTTCAAGTTCCAAAATTAATTTTTCTTCCACTTGTTTACATTACTGTGCTAAGTTTATGAGAAAATGATGCATCCATTTATCTCAGCAGTAAGCATTTATTTGCTCCATAAAAACACAAAGTAAATACAAGTAAAACAAATAAACGATCCTCTGTTCTGACGGAGTTCCATGTGACGTCTTTAGATCAGCGAGGAGTCAGGAACCAGAACCTGTGTTCTTCTAACTGTATTCTTACCTGCATACTCATAACTTCACATAAAAATCTTGTTTTATTTGTGTTGGTTCCAGTGTTACATTGTACAGGGAGATTCACTCGAAAGAGGCCCTGAGTATTCTACTGTAACTCCCTTTAAGATGAAGCAGTGTGAACCAAAAAAATACGCTGCATGCCTTAATGTGTGTGTAATCGATTACATTACATGCGATGCTGGAAGTGATCTCCGTTTTCTGCCAGAAAACACACAAAGGGCTACAGGAGCATGCATCCGGAAGTTGGGAGGTTAATTGTACTGACAGCTGTCCGGCACCAACCTCATCACTCCGATGCAGGGGCATCACGGCTTGTTCGAAGCTCCATATGCTGAGGAGCACATTACACGTTTTGGTAACATTTTATTTGAAGGCTACCTACATAAGAACTTCATGACGCATTCATAAGCGCTGAATAATGCGTTTATGAAGCACTACTTGAACATTTATTAAGTGCTTATGTCGGTTCTTGCAACCTGACATATGTTTTATGAAATAAATGACATTGTACTGACATAATAAGAATAAATGTTGAACATATTTACAGCACTAAACATTTAAAACAGTATACATAAGTATATGTCAGCATTCTTAAGATCATTGTACTGATATCAGGTTAAATATGCCTGGAAACCACCCCCTCTTCCCTCCATGGCATAGATAAGATGATTGATGCAATTATATATAGTGTTTAAAATATCTTCTGTAAATATGTTCAAGGTTTATTCTTATTATGTCAGTACAATGTCATTTATTTCATAAAACATCTTATGTCAGGTCGAGAACCGACATAAATAATAAATGTTCAAGTAGTGCTTCATAAACACATTATTCAGTGCTTATGAATGCGTCATGAAGCCCTTATGTAGGTAGCCTTTAAATAAAGTGTTACCCACGTTTCCTTCAGATTGGTTCATCCTAGTGAGAGTTATTACAGAATAGCCGGGGCCTCTTTTGAGTGAATCTCCCTTATTTTTACAGGCAGAAACACAGTTGTTGTCAGACAAAAAGGTTTTAGACATTTTTCTTGTCTGCCTTTGTCTTTTAATTCAGAACAATTGGCTTGCACACAGAGGAGGCAGACCTCTGCATTTAACCCATCCATGCAGTGAAACACCCACATACATGCACACTAGTGAACACACACAGTAGGGGACAGTGAGCACACTTGACCGGAGCAGCGGGCAGCCCTATCCATGGTGCCCGGGGAGCAGTTGGGGGTTAGGTGTCTTGCTCAAGGGCACTTCAGTCACGTACTGTCAGCCGAGGGGATTGACCCAGCAACCTTCCGGTCACAAGGCTGGTTCCCTAACCTCCAGTCCATGACCGTGTGTGTGTGTGTGTGTGTGTGTGTGTGTGTGTTCTTATCCATATATATATATATATATATATATATATATATATATATGTGTGTGTGTGTGTGTGTGTGTGTGTGTGTGTGTGTGTGTGTGTGGACACTGTCCAGACCTTTGCCGCAGTGACAGGACAGTCTCTATTCTGCAGGGAACAAGAGTAGAGACTGTACTCTTCTGCACTAGAGGTTGGAACTTTGCTGTGAGGATATGATTTCATTCCGCTAGTGAGGTTAGTTACAGACATTTGATGGGTCACAGCTCACCCCAAAGGTATTGGATGGAGCTCCACCACAGCCCATGTATGTCCCTCTAGCCCACGCCTGGCTTTAGGCAGCTTCTCCAAAGCGTCCCATTCTATTGGTCAGTGCTTTTCTTTGAAGATTAAGAGGACAAATAAATGATGCAAAAAAAAAAAAAATTCTAATGAAAGTGACTATCTGTTCTCAGATTGCATGAGACCTTTCTGTGATCCTTTTGGTTGAAGTGACTCTGTCAGAGTAAATGTCAGGGTGGGTTTTCCCCTCCTTTTCTTTCCCACAATGACCCAGACTGATTCAGCTCCATCTTCTCAACAACTTGAACTGATATCAGTGCTAATGCTCTGGAGTTCATTCTTCCAGAGGCTCGAGAAAAGCTGTTTAGATAAGAAAAGTGGGTCAAGATCATCACATGGAGTTGAAACTCAGCCTGCAAGAAATAGCTTGGCTGTATTAGTAAACACTGGTCTGTGTTCTGTCACTGATACTGCTTCAGTGTATGTTTATGTGGGTGTGTACGTGGGTTTGTGTGTCCAGTGCACCCTCAGAGCCAATAGAGGCATTTCTACAGCGATACCGATGCGTCCTCAGAAGGGGTTTCGAATGACTGAGATAGTTTTGACAGGCGGCATGTAAGCTTAAAATGGCATGTGGTCGTGAAGGGGGAGGTTTTGGCCATCCATCAGCATTCGCACAGTCAGCTGGCGCATTGAGATTATGGGGATTTCATACGCCATCTGCTGGATGTGTAGTGTATTACAGTGAAGTACTTGTTGTATTTGGTCTAAAACTATGTTTTTAATTCTGTCCTGTATTATTCATGAATGGCACCCTGCTCAAGGGTGAAGAATCCAAACCAACCACACCAGAGGGCAGCCTTATGTCTGGAGAATTATTTATTTATTTATTTATTTTTTATTTTTTATTTATTTTTTTTCTTGCACGCAGGCACCCAGACATTTAGCTAGCCTGTTAAACAATGGACAGTCACAATATTACTGACACATTACACAGCAGTACATTCCTTCGAGGCCAGCTGATGGAAATGAGCTTTTTGGCTAAATCTGGCACATTTACATGAAAATGTAATTTTGTCTAATTCTGTAATACTATAAAAGCCTCCACTTTTCTAGGAAGCTTTCCACTAGATTTTGTAGTGTGTCTGTGGGAATTTGTCCGTTCGGTCAAAAGAGCATTTGCGAGGTCAAACGCTGATCTTGAACGAGAAGGATTGACTCACAGTCAGCGTTCCAGTTCATCCCAAAGGTGTTCAATGCTGTTGAGGCCAGGGCTCTCTGCATACCCATGAAGTTCCTTCACACCAAACTCACCCAACTGTGTTATTAAGGACTTCTCTTTGTACGCAGGACACAGTTTTCACTCTGTTCAATCTGTTAGTTCTGTCTACACTTTTGCCCATAGACGCTTCCATTTGACGAAAATAGCACTTACAGTTGTCTAGGGCCGATCTAGCAGGGCACAGGCTGACTTATGCAAAGGTGGCATCCTATGACAGTGCCACATTTAGCCACAGAGCTCATCAGTATGATCCATTCTACTGCCAATGTTTGTCTGTGGAGACTGCAGTGTGTTCATTTTCTACACCTGTTTACAAGTGTGGCCAAAACACCCAACCATGATAATTAAGAGGGGTGTCCACATACTTATGGCCATGTAGTGTACAAGATGCAGCTGAAAGTGCTTACTTTGTCAGTGGTTTTGCAGGCAGAATGGTACACCAGAGATTGAGTATTGTCATGTTTCTCCGTCTTATTTTCAGTTGAGAATGGAGATCACTGTGACTTCACAATCCTACGAAACATGCTCATCAGGTATGTTCATGATTCTGAATCAGTTGTTTTGGATAAGTGTTTCATGATGCATCAAAAGTCCTGCATGTTTTTACAGTAAATGGTAAACAGTTCAGTGCTTCTGTTCTAAGAAGCTAGCACTACACTGATGATGTGTTCTGCCTGTTGGGCAATCAATGTGTGCATGTAAAATTGGCTCCCGTCATGTTTAATTTTTTCCTTTTGTTTATACATTTAAACAGATTTAATTGATTAACAAAATGTTAAATGATGAATAAATAGACGTATGTGACAGAAAAAGCCAGTGATACACAATAAAATAGTGAAATGGGCCTTGAAGTGAAATAGAACAACCAAATTATAAACAGAGCGAAAAATATTAAGAGTAAAAGTTTGAAGTGAATTCAAGTGAACATAAATCAGAGATGTTATGCTGTTACTGTTTTTATATATGTTACATTTACTGTTCAGTGTTTTTACTTTGTCATACTACCTGTTTGGTTTTGAGCACTGTACTCCAGCAACAGCAGGTGGCTTGTAAAGGCTTTTATCATTTCTGTTCTCTTCAATTTTGTGCAGGACCCACATGCAGGACCTGAAGGATGTGACTAATAACGTCCACTATGAGAATTACCGTAGCAGGAAGCTTGCTGCGGTCACCTACAATGGAGCTGACAACAATAAGAGCAAAGGCCAGCTCACCAAGTGAGTATGTTTTAACCTGATTGTGTCAGGGTGCACTGTATCACGGGTCACATACCCTGTACCTGCAGCCATTGGCTGTGTTATCAGAAACGCCTACCATGCAGATGCGTTTTGTAGGTTTACAGTTAAGGCTATAGCCCAACTGTTGCTATGCAACAGCAGTGCTGCAAGGATTATAAGCACTGTGTACAGACTTTTCAGGTTGACTGTCCATATTTCAGGATACAGTTGACCAGATTTGAATAAAATATCTCTAAACGAACGACATTTTGGTCAAACCAACAGCTGTTATTTGTCCACTAAGTTGCTCAGGTTCATGATTTTTAAGATTAAGATTAGGTAGATTAGGTAGGTGCACCAAATAAACAGGCAACAGAGCTGAACGATTGTGTATGAACAGAATGAATCATGTGGTTTTTCATACTGAGTTCTCAACGCAGAATGTGCATCACTTTGATTATAATATTAGTGAAGTTTCCATCCAAAAAAGCCCAGTGAAGCTCAAGGCTGCAGTCAACCCCACTACCAACACACCTAATGCACACCTAAAGTCTGCTGCCTTTACACAGTGCTGGAACAGCTAACTCTGCACCCTCACAGTCCAAACAAACCATGCTCCCACTAACTCCCTACTCATCCAACCCTCAGAGCCACTCATGTATAATAAACCCAGCCAATCATCCTCAAGTACGATCCGGAAGCACGAGCAGACAGGAGGATGTCGGCTGCATGCTAAAGTTTGTGTGTTTTTTGTTCTTGTTTTAGAGTTGACACAGTTGAAGGCATGTAAGTGGCTCGCTTCAGTTCACCGGTAGACGCTGTATTACACTCCTCTGCCCTCCTTTGCCCTCGTTTTCTGCCCTTTTCTCCCTGCTTGTCTCTATAGCAGGTGCCCAGCTTCAAGCAGCCTCAGGCAGTGGGATGGTAGCTACAAAGAGTTTATAGAGTGTGTATGTATGTTGCTGTTTTAAAAGCTGTTCAAATTACTTGTATTGAAGATTGAAGTGAAAATGAGTTAACACATCCTCTACAGAGAATAAGTGTGTTTGTGTGTGTGTGTGTGTGTGTGTATTTATCTCAGGAAGAAAATGTGGCTCATGCAAGAAATGTGCACGAAAACATCATATCTGTGTTCTGTCTAGAGGACGTGTTAGTGTTTTCACTTTAAAAATCAACAAAATTTGTAGTTTGGCTGGGGTGTTCCAACTTGCGTGTGTGTGTGTGCGTGTGTGTGTGTGTGTGTGCGTGTGTGTGTGCGTGTGTAGTAAATATAGTCAGATAATCGTAGGTCACATTGCATGTTTTTGATATGTGATGATACTGACCTCAGAAGATAACCAGACCAGCTGGTCTTTAATCTCTGCAGTATATATGTAGACTGTCCAGGCCCCGCCCACAAATGCGTTCTCTCGTGGCTTCTATTGCCAAATTCTTTCTTAGCTGTTATTTTATTTTGTTCATTAAAATCCTAAACGCTAAATGAAATTAAATGAAGTACTCCACATAATAATGGGACAGATATTTGCCATTGTTCCTTGCTGATGTGCTGATGTGCTGATGTCCATGTGTTCAGCTTTCCTACAGTTCACTAACCCTGCCTCGGCTTCGCTCACTAATGCAGGCTCTAAGGAAGTTCCGCCCTTTAGCTTCGGGTCCTAAAGCCTTCCCACGTTATGGGTTTTCCCTTTTTTTTCCCCCTCTTCTTTCCTGTCCCCTCTGCCCCACAGGTGGATGTTCACTGGGTGTTTGTTTTTGGGCTCTTTTTATTTTTATTTATTTATTTTCTTAAGCTGGACCAGATCAAACCAATAACTGTGCATCTGCGCACCTGCCTGTGTGTTTGTCTGTTTGTGTGGGGTTTGTGAGCAGAAGTCCTCTGGCGCAGATGGAGGAGGAGAGGAGAGAGCACATGGCTAAGATGAAGAAGATGGAGATGGAGATGGAGCAGGTGTTTGAGATGAAGGTCAAGGAGAAACTCCAGAAACTGAAAGATTCTGAGGCAGAGGTACAAAAACTGGCCTGTTGCCGTCACAGTTTGTTTTAGTGATCGAGAGATCTGCTCTTCTATGCAAAGGTTTGGGCGCCTCTGGACAAATGACATGATAATAAGTGAGCACACCGTCTACAGAGAACACACGTCTACACATTTTAATGCACAGTTACTGTTTCATTTGATGAATTTAACATACTGGGGAAAAAAGAAAAGATCAAGTGTGGCCTTTTCAGAAATGATGGCACACTTTGATATCGTCTTAGTTCTTTCCAAGGTTAAAATCAGGAAATGAATAGAAATTCTGCTTAAGGTTAGTAGAGAAACACCATATCTAAGAGTGCTCTCTGTAGAGCCCATGTGTCAGACACGAGGCCCGCGGGCCAGAGCAGACATATGGCACGGTCATATATGGCCTGCAAAAGCATTTTCATTTTCAATCAACATTAGCCCGTTTCACAGTGCGCTGCACTACAGTCCCCAGCATGCACTGCAGCATAACGTGCTACTACTGTCCCGCCCCAACAACAATCTATGGGACAGCGGTTACACCTCAGTTCTACACAATTCCACACAATTCTACACCAGTCATATCACCAAATGCATGTCAGCTGCAGTGGTTGGTTAGTGTAGTTGTTAACACCTCTGCCTTCTACACTGTAGACTGGGGTTCAATCCCCCACCTGGGTAAACACCCTACACTAAACCAGTAAGAGTCCTTGGGCAAGACTCCTAACACCGCCTTCGCCTACCTGTGTAAAAATGATCAAATTGTAAGTCGCTCTGGAAAAGAGCGTCTGCCAAATGCCATAAATGTAAAATGTAAATGTAAGCCAATATAATCAATTAACATCAGCTCAGCAGCAGCTTAATGACTGCTGGCAGGTGTGTAGTTCAAGCCAATAGGTAGGTTTAAAAGACTGAGCTCCTGGGGACAATTACACTTTGAGTATTTCAAGTGTCCGTGAAATATTTCAAGGTTTACTACAAGTGCATTTATTTTACTGTTGAAGTTTTTTGCGTATTTTGAATAAACAGTGGCCAGTTCGGGTTGCAGCACAACATTAATTCCTCTGGCCCACAAGTTTAATGAGATTTTTAATATAGTCCTTGTACTGGTTATGTTTGACACCACTACTGTAGACGGTGTTATTTTCACTTAGAAAATCAACAAAACATGCCATTTGACTAGGGATGTTTCAGCCAATCATATCGTGTCGTTTGAGCCAACTGTGACAGTCACTGTGGCCAGGATTTATAGCTTGCTTGCCCCACTGTGTTTGTTCCTTTAGCTGCAGAGACGTCATGAGCAGATGAAAAAGAACCTGGAGGCGCAGCATAAGGAGCTGGAGGAGAAGAGGAGGCAGTTTGAGGAGGAGAAGGTCAGCTGGGAGGCCCAGCAGCACCTGTTGGAGCAGCAGAAACTAGACGCCTCCAGGTACACACTAGTACACACGATAGCACTAACATTGGCATTGCTGTTACTCCTAGATTAGTAGGATCCTGCTTTATTATGCTGGAGAAGACCAAAGACTAGGAAACTTGCAGTGTCACTATTTACAAGACTGCCGCTAGATTTTAGATAATATTTCCAATCATGCATCTGGTGGGAATGTATAAGTAGATAAAGACTTCTTCCATTCTATAGTGATACGGATGGTAAGACGCGCTGGCTGGGTGTGTAAAGATCTGCGGCTCGGCTCGGTTCAGTTCGCTGTAGAGCTGTATATTCTGGCAGATCGTCAGCCAGAAGGACTTTCATTAACCTGTAAAATGTGCAGTTACTTTTTAAACTTGATATAAACATTTACACATCAACGGAATATGCAGCGAATTCAGCATCGCTGATTGGGTGTCATGAACTAAACCATAAAAAAACTGAGTGTAACAGAAAGCCAAACCAAAAAAAAGGAAAAAACATTGATTCCTTTAATAAAGCCGTGCTAAATGTCCTCTGCATGTCCTTACAGCACTGATACACTCAGAGAGCCTGAGACGTTAAAACAGTCCGTTTACATTTGAACTTAATATGATCATTTTATTAAAGTAGATTTGCTCCACTTTTTCAGGCAGTCGCCTCTCTCTCTGTCTTCTCTCTCTCTCTCTCTCCCTCTCTCTCTGTCTTCTCTCTCTCTCTCTCTCTCTCTCTCTCCGTCTTCTCTCTGTCTTCTCTCTAACTCTCTGTTTTCTCTCTCTTCTCTTCTCTCTCTGTCTCTCCCTCTCTCTCTGTCTTTTCTCTCTCTCTCTCTCTCTCTCTCTCTCTCTCTCCGTCTTCTCTCTGTTCTCTCTCTCTCTCCGTCTTCTCTCTGTCTCTCCCTCTCTCTGTCTTCTCTCTCCCTCGGTCTTCTCTCTCTCTCTCTCTCTCTCTCCGTCTTCTCTCTGTCTTCTCTCTAACTCTCTGTTTTCTCTCTCTTCTCTTCTCTCTCTGTCTCTCCCTCTCTCTCTGTCTTCTCTCTCTCTCTCTCTCTCTCTCTCTCTCTCTCTCTCTCTCTCTCTCTCTCTCTCTCTCTCTCTCTCTCTCTCTCTCTCCGTCTTCTCTCTGTTCTCTCTCTCTCTCCGTCTTCTCTTTGTCTCTCCCTCTCTCTGTCTTCTCTCTCCCTCGGTCTTCTCTCTCTCTCTGTCTCTCTCTCTCTCTCTGTCTTCTCTCTCCCTCGGTCTTCTCTCTCTCTCTGTCTTCTCTCTCTCTCTCTCTCTCTCTCTCTCTCTCTCTCTCTCTCTCTCTCTCTCTCCGTCTTCTCTCTGTTCTCTCTCTCTCTCTGTCTTCTCTCTGTCTTCTCTCTCTCTCTCTGTTTTCTCTCGCTTCTCTCTCTCTCTCTCTCTCTCTCTCTCTCTTTTTCTCTCTCCTCTCGTTCTCACTCTCTCTCTCTCTCTCTGTCTTTTTCTCTCTCTCTCTCTCTCCGTCTTCTCTCTGTCTTCTCTCTCTCTCTCTGTTTTCTCTCACTTCTCTCTCTCTCTCTCTCTCTCTCTGTCTTCTCTCACTTCTCTCTCTCTGTCCTCTCTCTCACTTCTCTCTCTCTCTGTCCTCTCTCTCACTTCTCTCTCTCTCTGTGTTCTCTGTCTGTCTTCTCTCTCTCTCTCTCTTTCTCTCTCTCTCTCTCTGTCTTTTTCTCTCTGCTCTCTCTCACCCTCTCTGTCTTTTTCTCTCTCTGCTGTCCCATGAGAAGAGTTTACGTTAAGACTACAGAGAAGAGTTTACGTTAAGACTACAGAGAAGAGTTTACGTTAAGACTACAGCGAAGAGTTTACGCTAAGACTACAGCGAAGAGTTTACGTTAAGACTACAGCGAAGAGTTTACGTTAAGACTACAGCGAAGAGTTTACGCTAAGACTACAGCGAAGAGTTTACGCTAAGACTACAGCGAAGAGTTTACGTTAAGACTACAGCGAAGAGTTTACGTTAAGACTACAGCGAAGAGTTTACGTTAAGACTACAGCGAAGAGTTTATGCTAAGACTACAGCGAAGAGTTTACGCTAAGACTACAGCGAAGAGTTTACGTTAAGACTACAGCGAAGAGTTTACGCTAAGACTACAGCGAAGAGTTTACGTTAAGACTACAGCGAAGAGTTTACGCTAAGACTACAGCGAAGAGTTTACGTTAAGACTACAGCGAAGAGTTTACGTTAAGACTACAGAGAAGAGTTTACGTTAAGACTACAGAGAAGAGTTTACGTTAAGACTACAGCGAAGAGTTTACGCTAAGACTACAGCGAAGAGTTTACGTTAAGACTACAGCGAAGAGTTTACGTTAAGACTACAGCGAAGAGTTTACGCTAAGACTACAGCGAAGAGTTTACGTTAAGACTACAGCGAAGAGTTTACGCTAAGACTACAGCGAAGAGTTTACGTTAAGACTACAGCGAAGAGTTTACGTTAAGACTACAGCGAAGAGTTTACGTTAAGACTACAGCGAAGAGTTTACGCTAAGACTACAGCGAAGAGTTTACGTTAAGACTACAACGAAGAGTTTACGCTAAGACTACAGCGAAGAGTTTACGCTAAGACTACAGCGAAGAGTTTACGTTACGGCTACAGCGAACAGTTAACGTTAACGAAAAAACACGTGAGTTGAATTCAGTGTATGTGATCATTGCCCAATGAAAAACAAGCATCTCCGTTCATCATTTGAGTTCAGCAGCCGTCCTTTGCTCTGTGCGAAAACTTTGATGATTGGACCAATAGAAATGCTCCAAAATGAGGATAAAATCTCTTTCCATTGACTTGCATTCAAAGTAAAGAACACTTTTTGCCCTCTCCTGTGAAGTCACTGTTATGGAGATGCTTGTTTTTCTTTGGACAGTGACGATGTTATGTGATGTGACCAGGTGCAGTAGCTAAAACATACACAGAATGGGAGTTTTTACTGGGTTTATTAGATTTAATTTCCTTTAGAATTGTATAATTGGTCTGTTCAGTTCTTATAGTCCTTGTTCTTGTCCTCCGCAGGACCTTGGAAAAAAACAAAAAGAAGAAGATATTTTAAAGCGTTCGGACCACCACCTTGTACTAGTTGCCAATAAAGCCAGCCTGGATTGTCTGTCGGTCGACCAAAAAGAAAACTATCGCCCCTCCTTTTCACCTGGTGTCTGTCTGTGTGGTGAGAGGACAGCTGCAAGGTTAAGACAGGAGAGGGGAAGGGCGTCTTACTGAACTATTACAGGCCTGAAAGTATATAATTACGTTTACGTTATCTGACCAGTAGACGTGCATTAACCTCTCTGGACTCTGAGCTTGAACAATCGTATTTCTTTGGTTTATAACTTACAAACGCTGTTTAGCGAAGTGGCCTGTTCCCAGTAAATATGTTTACTATTCTTTAAAATCCCCCCCATTGTCTCTTAGAAGTTTAATAAAGCAGAAGGCCGCCCTCCTCCTAAAGCACCGACAGACTCCATCCGGAAAACCTAAAGGCTGAAATACACCTCAGGCGATTCATTTGTTCAATGTTTTGTTTTTTTTTTTTTTTTTAAATAAAAAAAATAAAATAAAAAAATTTTGCGGCTTTAATTCTCTCTCTCTCTCTCTCTCTCTCTCTCTCTCTCTCTCTCTCTCTCTCTCTCTCTCTCTCTCTCTCTCTCTCTCTCTCTCTCTCTCTCTCTCTCTCTCTCTCTCTCTCTCTCCCCCCCTCTCTCTCTCTCTCCCCCCCTCTCTCTCTCTCTCTCTCTCTCTCTCTCTCTCTCTCTCTCTCTCTCTCTCTCTCTCTCTCTCTCTCTCTCTTCAGAAATGCTAAGCTCTTCCATTTTGTGTAATTTAAGTTATCTAGCCTTGGACCGCATTGTATAACTTTTTTGTTTATCGTCAACGTTTCGTTCACATTTGTTTTATGTCTTCTGTTAATTTGTCTTATTATATATCAGCCCTGCTACAGTTCTCTTTTTTGTTGTTGTTTATGGAGACACTGTGTTAAAGTGATAGCAGTTCACAAAGCCTTTATAAATGTGTCATAATGTGGCCGAGAGTTTCCGTATTAATTACTGACTCTACCTTTTGTTTTAGTTTAGTTTCTTTTCTTTTTTACCACCATTAAAATGAATTGTTATTGTTTTTGTATAGACTGCATATAACATCGTTTGTGCTGGTGTGATATTGGACAAAAGTGCAAAATGCGCTTTTATGCTCATTTTTTTGTATAAAAAAAGGAGGCAAAAGAATAGAAACAGTGGGCATATGAGGGGTTTTTTTTTTCCTTGCTTTTTTTTTTGTTGTTGTTAAATTATGATGCATTTATAAATACGCTGCGCCTGTCGGGCAATGACGGCCACCTACAGTGTCTCCTTTTTTTCTCTGGTGTGTAAAACGGAGGGTGAGCTGCTTTTCTTGGTCTGTTGCTTTAATGCCTAAATCAGAAATTGCCGCCACTTGGCAACCTTTTTTTTTTTTTTTTTTTTTGGTACTTCTTTCTCAGAAACTTTTAAATAATATCCACAATCCTACAATCCATCACCTTTAAGACCCACAGCCGTAAAAGCTCTTCATAGACGTTTTACCTGTTCTCAGTTGGCATCCAATCTCACTGCCAGGTGGTGGCGCTGCTGCTTTAGCTGTTCCTGTTTGGTTGTTTTAGTAACAGGTCTGTTCAGTTGGAGCTCTCACCCACAGCTGGTCATGCTCAAAAACCACATTTAGCTTTTGATTATATACGGCATCTATATTTTCTATTTGTCTCTTTTTTTTTTTGGTCATTTTAATTGTACAAAGTCACGTAATAAAACTGTGATGATACCACGTCACGTGTGCCGTGTTTTAAATATTTGTCATTTTTTCTTATCCTTTGTCTTTCTAACAGGCTTTATCCCAACGTTATTTGTGCATTTAGAACAGAATTTGTCAGATTTCTACCAGTTTCTCAAACATTGAGTGTCATGCAGAGCGGTTTGATTTGAAGTGCTCCGTTCTAGATAAACTCGCATCACATTTGTTCCGTGTGAAGCCAGACATCCGAAGAGTTTAATGCTGATTGTTTTTGTTTGTTTCTGAGTTGCGGAAGTTCAGTGTTTGTGGTGGGGCCTCTGTATTTTGTTACAAAGAGACTTAAATACGGTTTTCAGTAGAAATGAAGTTTATAGGATGTACACATTGAATGAAAATGCTGGTTCTCTTATTAGCTGGGGGGGTGGGGTTAGGCTAATTTTCTGGCAGACCAAATTAAACATCCCATATCCTACATTTTGCTTCTTCTTTAGTTTTTTCTATGAGATCCACTTAACCTCTGTGTGAATTATGGATCAAAAACATCCGTAGTTCATTTTCACACGACGTTTTTCCCCTTAGAATAGAACAGGCTGTTTTCGTTACTGTGTCTTTAACACAAGCAGCTCTCTTGTGACTTCAGTGTGAGTGGGCGGAGCTGAACAGCTATAAGCTGAATAGTTGGATATATAAACTGGCCGTTTTCCATACCTGCACTGTCTAAAAAACTTTTAACAGTGTTTTCATACGACATCAAACTTTTTTTTCCCAAAATAAAAAAAATTGAGGCAAATATTTTTTCTATGAACTGCACTTTCAATAATATTACATAAAGTGGTTATGAATACACTGCCTGATGTCAGACACTCTTCCATGATAGTTTTGAGAAGATTTTGGCCTAAAACTCATTTTTAAATCCATTCCCAGCAGAGGGATGCATGCAGGGTGTTGTGAGGCAAAACGGTCCCCAAAAAAAAAGTAATATCCACAACTTTGGGACGACTGTTCTACTATCATTAACCTCCCATATAAACTCAGAAGACTCTGTGGGTTCTCTGGTGGTTCTGGATGTAAATAAAATGTCTATATTTGTGTTGTAGTCATAGTGACCCCTGGTTCCCATCACCACCACTGTAAAGAGCTCTGAACCATTTCACACCAAACCCACTCTGAGTGACTCTGTTTACATCTCACCCACTGAATTATTCAGAATATATTTTTTTAAATTGGTGGAATCCCCATTTAATGCTAATCTTACAATGGAACAGGGTTTTTCAACCGGTGGGCAGTGAAGCCCCTTCTAGTGATCCGCGGGCCTGTGCTCAGGGGGAGGCAGTAGTTCACAGCGGGCCTGTAGAGATCTATAAATAACACATTGCGGTTTCAGGCTAATTAAACGTCATCAGTTCAATCGCGTTTGAGACGACTCAGAGCAGCGCAGAGCCAGAGATGGACAGGTTCCTCAGGGTTTCTCCTACCTTGTTTGTTGTGGACCTGTGGAGCCCTGATGATGACATCCTGTATAAATAAAAATAATGTGTGGCCACGCCTTATTAACATGTGGGAACAAGATACTAATGCATGGCCATAACTTAGTAAATCGTAGGAATGAGATCACGGCTTACTAAGCCCTGGTCACGCATTAGGATCTCGTTCCCACACCATACAAAGTCGTGGCCATGCATTATTTTTATTTATGCAGGATGTCACCAGCGGGGCTCCGTACGGACCAATCAAACTTTTTCCTTTAGTTCGCTCTGTTTTGATGTGCACAGTCGACCCGTATTCTGGTCTGCATCACCGGTTCAGCAAACCCGTGGGTCTCGGTCTGCTTCCACCCGAACCCTGTTGAGTTCGCTGCTGGTGGGACACATTTTATGATCAATCCAGATCTGTGTTTGATTTTTGGGTGAGCATCAGCGACCCGAGTTAAACTCAAACTGATAAAGTACCGACAAAGACTCAGAGATCATGTAAGGTCATTATTAGTATTGTTGGTCGTAGCAACGCTGATCCAAAAGCCCACAGAGTGCAGTGGGTTTATTTCAAATGAGGCACTAAAACCCTCAAAACTAAAGAGACTCCAGACCAAACAGTGACTCCTGTGGGAGCCGCAAGAGCGTTTGCAGTGAAACTGCGATGGACTGAAGCTCCACATCCACATCTTCCTTCTTTTTCTTTTTCCCCTTTATTGACATCTCTGCAAACAGGTTTTTTAACTGCACATTTTGGTTTCTGTGATTGGCCTAAAATAGATCCGATCTTTTTCAGTGCGAGTACTTAAGAAAAAAAAAAAACTTAAAAAAAGTTGTTTTTTTGGGCCGCTGTGCTTTACAGTTACTAACAGGTGGGCCTTGATGTGGAAAAGGCTGAGAACCCCTGCACTAGGAGACTGAAAAAACTGAAGTCTGACACCCTCTCACAGCTAAAGACACTGTCAGAGTTTTCAGTCACAGACTGTGATTTTACTGCGGATCCTGCAGACTTTAATGAACCTGTAAAATGTGCAGTTACGTTTTAATTTAATATAAAGATTTACGCATCAGCAGAACATGTAGCGATTCAGCATCGCTGATTGGGCGATATGAACTAAACCATAACAATAAACAAACTGAGAAAGCACTGAGACAGAAAGAAAAAGATGCAGAGACACAGAATCGTTGGTTCTATCCATTAATATACATACACTATTTCCAAAAGTATTCGGTCGTCTGTCTTGACACATGTGAACTTGAGTGACATCCCATTCTTAATCCATAGGGTTTAATATGATGTCAGACCATAGAGTCTCCGCTCCAATTCATCCCAAAGGTGCTCTATCAGGTTGAGGTCAGGACTCTGTGCAGGCCAATCGAGTTCTTCCACACCAAACTGGCTCATCCACGTCTTTATGACGATCTTGCTTTGTGTACTGGGAGCATGAAATTGTCCAAAATCTCTTGGTGCTGAAGCTTTAAGGGGCCCAACTCCTGAAAAACAACCCCACACCATAATCCCCCCTCCACCAAACTTTACACTCGGCACAATGCAGTCAGACAAGTTCCGTCTCCTGGCAACCACCAAACCCAGAGTTGTCCATCAGATTCCCAGATGGAGAAGCGTGATTGGTCACTCCAGAGAACTCGTCTCCACTGCTCTAGAGTCCAGTGGTGGCGCTTTACACCACTGCATTCCACGCTTTGCATTGCGCTTGGTGATGTAAGGCTTGAACGCAGCTGCTCGGCCATGGAAACCCATTCCATGAAGCTCTCTACGCTGTTCTTGAGCTGATCTGAAGGCCACATGAAGTTTGGAGGTCTCAATGATTTGGATGGGTGAGTGAATACTTTTGGAAATATAGTGTGTGTATATCTATGGTTGTATCTACAATTCACAGCAGAAAGTGTCAACTCTGCTTTGATGCTCTGATATTGAGTGTAACATCATGAGAAATCGATTGAAAGTTGTTTGGTGTAAGGCCGCATAAGATACCTTAACAGTAGTACCATCACTGAACAGCAGAGGGCAGTGCTTGTGTACTTACGAAGTGGGTCCCAACCCTGGATTCATACAGTATGTATGACCCAGAGAAGAGCGTTGATCTACAGTCAGTCTTATAGTGTTAATGTGAACATGAACTGATCCTACATCAGCTTTTCTACTCTGTTTAATAATTATAACCCCTGATTTTCAAACACTTGCACTTCACGTTTTAGCATTTATGACAAAAAACACATTACAATTAAAAAACAGTAGGAGCAGCATTTTGAAGTCTGAATTATAAGCTGTATATTTATCCGTGTTTATAGATAACAGTGTGTCATACAGTGTCAGAAAGCACATCATTTAGGCTACATTCACACAGCAGGTAAAAGTGGCCCGAAAATTTATTTCATCATGAAATCTTTTTTTTTTATTTGGCTGTTCACATTATATTTTAAATGTGATCTGTATGTGAAATCAGTCTGAACAGATCAGCCCCAAAATGACCCACATGCACAAAAGACCAGCACTTCGCGCTGCTTCATGCGGCTCATCCAGAAGTAAACAATCATAACCGCCAACGAACAACAGTCTTTCCTAAAGGGCTCCGTTTCACCTTTGCCAGTGTCACAGTAGCGATGAAGTTCTGGGCTCATCACCCGGAATGTGGTTGAGCTCGCATTAAAAAGGCACAATATTTGGCCACGTTCACTTCTTTGGTTCGCATCCTCAGATTCTTTAAACTTTGCTTTCAGACTTTTAACTGTTCTTTGCCGTGATAACATTTACATTTGTGGCATTTTGGCAGATGCTCCTATCCAGAGCGGCTTACAATTTGATCATTTTACACAGGCAGGCGAAGGCAGTGTTGGGTGTCTTGCCCAAGGACTCTTATTGGTATAGTGTAGGCGGGGAATTGAACCCCAGTCTACAGCGTAGAAGGCAGAGGTGTTACCCACTACACTACACCAACCACCACTGATAAGTGCCTTAAAATATTTTGGTTCATCAGCCTAAATGTTTGAGTCTCAGCAGTGCTAAATTATGATGAATGTGGAGTTCAGGTTGGACCACTTTTACCCACTTTTACCATTTATTTCTCCACACCAAGCCAATTAAACACGGCATGTAAACCATAAAGGCAGACAGCGTGAAGTGAGCCAGAGGTTAGCAGGATGCTGTCCTGTGTTCTTCCGTAACAACAATGGGATCAGATGGAAAGACAATGCAGACCGTAGCTGAAGTTCCTCCTGCTGCTCGGTCATCTCACACGTTTCTCCGCTTCAGTTTTATTAGAGATCTTAATAAAAATGTGTGCAGCTATAAAGACACCAGCGCTCATGTTTATCTGCGATGAAATAAAGACAGGAACTATTCCTGATCCAAGACTGGCGTCTCAGTGTTTATTCCGTGAGTTTAGCAGTGTCCGAAGTATATCGGTTCTCATTAATCTCTCCTGTATCCCATCTCTCTTTTTTCTCTTCTGTATCTCATGCCTCTTTTAACTCTCCTGTATCTCATCTCTCTTTTGTCTCTCCTGTATCTCATGTCTCTTTTAACTCTCCTCTATCTCATCTCTCTTTTTTCTCTCCTGTATCCCATCTCTCTTTTGTCTCTCCTGTATCTCATGTCTCTTTTAACTCTCCTCTATCTCATCTCTCTTTTGTCTCTCCTGTATCTCATGTCTCTTTTAACTCTCCTCTATCTCATCTCTCTTTTTTCTCTCCTGTATCTCATCTCTCTTTTTTCTCTCCTGTATCTCATCTCTCTTTTTTCTCTCCTGTATCTCATGTCTCTTTTTTCTCTCCTGTATCTCATCTCTCTTTTTTCTCTCCTGTATCTCATGTCTCTTTTGTCTCTCCTGTATCTCATGCCTCTTTTAACTCTCCTGTATCTCATCTCTCTTTTGTCTCTCCTGTATCTCATGTCTCTTTTAACTCTCCTCTATCTCATCTCTCTTTTTTCTCTCCTGTATCTCATGTCTCTTTTGTCTCTCCTGTATCTCATGTCTCTTTTATCTCTTCTGTATCTCATGTCTCTTTTGTCTCTCCTGTATCTCATGCCTCTTTTAACTCTCCTCTATCTCATCTCTCTTTTTTCTCTCCTGTATCTCATGTCTCTTTTGTCTCTCCTCTATCTCATATCTCTTTTTTCTCTCCTGTATCTCATGACTCTTTTGTCTCTCCTCTATCTCATCTCTCTTTTATCTCTCCCATATCTCATGTCTTTTTTCTCTCCCGTATCTCATGTCTCTTTTATCTCTCCTGTATCCCATGACTCTTTTGTCTCTCCTCTATCTCATCTCTCTTTTATCTCTCCCATATCTCATGTCTTTTTTCTCTCCCGTATCTCATGTCTCTTTTATCTCTCCTGTATCCCATGACTCTTTTGTCTCTCCTCTATCTCATCTCTCTTTTATCTCTCCTGTATCTCATCTCTTTTTTCTCTCCTGTATCTCATGTCTCTTTTATCTCTCCTGTATCTCATCTCTCTTTTATCTCTCCTGTATTTCATCTTTCTTTTCTCTCCTGTATCTCATGTCTCTTTTATCTCTTCTGTATCTCATCTCTCTTTTATCTCTCCTTTATTTCATCTCTCTTTTATCTCTCCTGTATTTCATCTTTCTTTTATCTCTCCTGTATTTCATCTTTCTTTTCTCTCCTGTATCTCATGTCTCTTTTATCTCTTCTGTATCTCATCTCTCTTTTATCTCTCCTGTATTTCATCTCTCTTTTATCTCTCCTGTATTTCATCTTTCTTTTCTCTCCTGTATCTCATGTCTCTTTTATCTCTTCTGTATCTCATCTCTCTTTTATCTCTCCTGTATTTCATCTCTCTTTTATCTCTCCTGTATTTCATCTTTCTTTTATCTCTCCTGTATTTCATGTCTCTTTTATCTCTCCCGTATCTCATGTCTCTTTTTTCTCTCCCATATCTCATGTCTCTTTTGTCTCTCCTGTATCCCATGACTCTTTTGTCTCTCCTCTATCTCATCTTTCTTTTATCTCTCCTGTATTTCATGTCTCTTTTATCTCTCCTGTATCCCATGACTCTTTTGTCTCTCCTCTATCTCATCTCTCTTTTATCTCTCCTGTATTTCATGTCTCTTTTATCTTTCCTGTATCTCATGGTATCTCATGTCTCTTTTGTCTGTCCCGTATCTCATGTCTCTTTTGTCTCTCCTCTATCTCATCTCTCTTTTATCTCTCCTGTATTTCATGTCTCTTTTATCTTTCCCGTATCTCATGGTATCTCATGTCTCTTTTGTCTGTCCCGTATCTCATCTCTCTTTTTTCTCTCCTGTATCTCATCTCTCTTTTATCTCTCCTGTGTTTCATGTCTCTTTTGTCTCTTCTGTATCTCATCTCTCTTTTATCTCTCCTGTATTTCATGTCTCTTTTGTCTCTCCTGTATCTCATCTCTCTTTTGTCTCTCCTGTATCTCATCTCTCTTTTGTCTCTCCTGTATCTCATCTCTCTTTTATCTCTCCTGTATCTCATCTCTCTTTTATCTCTTCTGTATCTCATCTCTCTTTTATCTCTCCTGTATCTCATCTCTCTTTTATCTCTTCTGTATCTCATCTCTCTTTTATCTCTCCTGTATTTCATGTCTCTTTTGTCTCTCCTGTATCCCATGTCTCTTTTGTCTCTCCAGTATCTAATGGCTCCTTTATCTCATGTCTAGTTTCTCATTTTAGTTCCCATATAGTCATCAATGTGTGAGTAACATTTGAGCCATTACATTTTCCTCTGTGAACAACCAGCCGGCCCAGAGATTCGCTGTAGTCTTGTAAATTGTCAATTTGAGTTAATGTGCAATGTGAGTCTTTATTCCAAGTCTTTTTTGACCATTTCTGTTGGGTTTGTTTATCATGAAATAATCAATACAAGCTGAAACACAGCTGGAGTTTTCAGATAAGGTCAAAAAGTGTGGCAAAAAGGCAGAAATGAAGATAAAAGGTTTTGTTCTGACAGTGACCGTATAAAACGGAGAAGCTTGGGCATTGAGCAGTTTTAATTCAGTCTCATTCGGCGTCCGTCTCACTGATGTTCTTTATCAGGTGACCTCTGGAGTTCTGAACCTTTTGAATGCCGGTGACACACATACACACTCCATGTCAGCAGGTGATGTGATTTCTCGCTCTGCTCTCTGATTGGTTCCCTGCCTTCCCTGGACATTGAGTTAGCCGCTGTCTCGGCCAATCAGAGCTCACTCTTATGTTTATACTGCGTGCTGTTGATTTATACTATCAGTCTGGACTGTAGGGGCCTTTTCACAAAACAGGCCTTCTCGGTAATCTGAGGCTCGTGCAGCAGGATGGATCTTTAGCTCTTGGACAGGCTTGTTTTCTGGCTTAGGTTATCAGGCTAGTAGGTTAATCACACTGCTGTTATAGTTTATTCTCACAATAAACGTCTCCCATCTTAATTGGGAGAGAGAGTGTTCAGTGTGATGCTGGCTCTACCGTTTAGGAATCATCTTTGTGCTAAGATCTTTTCGTGAAGCCCCGCCCTGATGAGTTCCTACTCTTTTAGTTTCGTTTGCAGATATTTCTACTGAAAAGGCCTTAATAATTACAGAATGTGTATATGAAATATGAATGATTTATAAAGTTTGACCTTGATTAGATTAGATGACATTACATTCTATTCTTTTTTTATTGTAAGAATAAAAAAATCACCGAAATTTGATTTGATTATATTTGTTTTCAGATTTATTATTCGTTGATAAAAGTGTTAAACTACACTGAATAAAGAAATGTTACTGGGTCATTTTACACAGTGAAAAAATACAGACAATAGACAAATTATAAGCAATGCAGTGTTATTATTACTATTATTATTATTATTATTATTATTATTATTATTAATAATAATATTAGCAGTTGTAGTCAGGGGTTAAGTGATGGATAGGTCTGGTATATCTACCCAGATCTGGCAGACATAGAATCCCTATTGCGCTGCATGTTTTAAGATGCAGTTTAAGTGTGAATTTCCCCGCTGTGGGACTAATAAAGGATCATCTTATCTTATCTTATCTTATCTTATCTTATCTTATCTTATCTTATCTTAAGATAATGAAATTTGAGTAGTTTTCTGTTAGTGCTGTCACTGTATAATGGCCAGTCAAATCATTACACACCCAACTCCACCTCCAATCAGTTTTTAGCAACTGTTATCCACTATTGCCTCAAGTCTTCATTTTTTCCCTATTCCAGTGTTTGAATTTGAGGCTCTGAGATGTGCCTGAAGGAGCTGTAAAAGTGGGAGCCTGTCCTCAGTAGAGGACGGTTCATCATTTTTCCTCATCCAAAGATAAAAAAATTTAGAAAAGGTTGTAGTCGTCAATTTTCTGTGAATTTGGTGCTTATACTGTTCTTTTACTACAAAAGCTGAAATAGGCCGTGTCAAAATGTCAAAGCAAACATTTAACACATCTCACCAAAGATGAGACATAAATGGACCACAAACATTTCTCCTGCTCACTGTGTCAGTATGCTTTAGCCTAGAATGATTAGGTTTATTTTTTTAAGCTTGCTGTGATGTTTTTTGTTTTTGTACATCTCAGCTGTCTGATCTGAACTCATTTATGTCGTCTTTGCACTTGGTTATTTTGTCTTCGTTGGGCAGAAATTGTACCTGTGGTAAGCGGATGCATAGTTTACAGTGAAGGTGCTGCAGTGTTGGGTTTATATAAATCCAGCATTCTGGTTGATAGCTAACTTCTGCATAACAACAGTTATCATAATTAACTACAACTATAACCAAAACAAAAAATAGCAGTGATTTTCAAATTCTACGTCAAAACTATAACCTTCAGTACAAATAAAGAAATCAAACTTTTGCAATGTACGGATGGCAGTTTAGTAGTGGGTCCCTGTGTTTGGCGGTGTTGAATGAAAACCGTGATTAAAATTTGATTCTACCCTTATCAAATACCTACTATCAGAGCGTTTATATCATTATACTACAAACTAAAACCCAAACTGAAACCTAAGCTGAATTAAAACTAAACAAAAACTTTACTTTTGGAAAATTAAAAAAAAGGAAAATTTTTAAAGCA
>NC_051237.1:23000090-23030090 GCF_015220715.1 Pygocentrus nattereri | reverse complement strand
CCACAGGTAAAGCTGAATCATGCAAAGAAGGAGCCACATGTCAATACGATCCAGAAACACTGCCGTCTTCTCTGGGCCAAATCTCATTTAAAATAGACTGCGGCAAAATGGAAAACTGCTCTGTGGTCACACACACACACATTTTCCAAGCTGCTTCTCCTTCTGGGTCACAGGGTGTTCTGCGGTCAGATGAATCAAAATTTGGAATTCTTTTTAGAAATCCTGGATGCCGTGTCCAGCAGACTCAAGAGGAGAGGGACCATCCAGTTTGTTATCAGGTCACAGTTCAAAAGCCTGCATCTCTGGGTTGCAGTAGTGCCTATGGTGTGGGCAGCTTCCCCATCTGGAACGGCGCTAGCAGTGCTGAACAGTATACAGAGCTTTTAGAACAGCATATGTTCCCGTCCAGACAGCGCCTCTTTCAGCTATGACACGAAATCATTATGATTACACTGCCTGATGGCTGAGACATTGTTTCATGATGGTTTTGAGAAGACTTTGGCCTAAAATATATGTTTTAAAACCCATTCCAGGTGGAGGGATATGTGGGAGTGCTCCCAAGGAAAAGGTATCATTTCAGATTTATCCCTGTCTTACCTTCCTTACCTTCATCACATTTTCCATATGAAACTCTAAAGACTTATTATAGGTTCACCGGTGGTTTTGGACAGTAAATGAAATGGCTATATTTGTGTTGTAGTCATGGCGACCCCTGGTTCCCATCACATCTGAGTCTCTACAATCAACCATTTCACACCAAACCACTGAATTATGCAGGAATTATTGAAAATGTTAAATTCCCCTTTAAGGGCTTTTCTGAGACTATACTTTTGTTCTTCTGCTTAAGCCGTTTTATTTTCTGCAGTCCTTATTTTACCCAAGTTGCAGTAGTTTCACTTCACACTTTTGACAGGCAGAGCTCATGAGACCTCGTGTTAATGGGCACTACTACTAATACTGATGCTAAACAGGGTGTCCTTGTTACTCTAATGTGGCGTTTTAAAATTTGACTTGCTAATTACCCCTAACACTGAGAAGAGACTGGTCAGCGCTGTGCACAGAGCTCTGCAGCCTCAGGCTGCCCCAAATGTTCCGCCAGTTCAGTGGTGTGTGGTTCGTAACTGAGCTGCCTGCCTTTTTTCTACTGATTAACTTACTGAGGCTTCCTGTGTTCACTGCCTGTCACAACTTTGGGAAAAGTGTTACTACATTGGGAATAAAGCCAAAGTCCACTAATTTTATCTCCTTGTTGTGATGGCGGCTGTCGTGATTCAAACCTTTCGGCTGCTTTCAATATGTGCTTTTAACAGTGGAAACCTGTCAAATCATCACTTCAAACCTACTCTTCATACTAAGGAAGACACTTTGATGAAGCTGAGTGTTTATCAGAATCAGAATCAGTATAAGAATCAGAATTAGAATCAGAATCAGTATCAGTATCAGTATCAGTATCAGAATCAGTATCAGTATCAGTATCAGAATCAGAATCAGAATCAGTATCAGAATCAGAATCAGGATCAGTATCAGAATCAGAATCAGTATCAGTATCAGAATCAGTATCAGTATCAGTATCAGAATCAGAATCAGTATCAGTATCGGAATCGGAATCGGAATCGGTATCGGTATCGGAATCGGAATCGGTATCGGTATCGGAATCGGTATCGGTATCAGAATCAGAATCAGAATCAGAATCAGAATCAGTATCAGTATCAGTATCAGAATCAGAATCAGTATCAGTATCAGTATCAGTATCAGTATCTGTATCAGAATCAGAATCAGAATCAGAATCAGTATCAGTATCAGTATCTGTATCTGTATCAGAATCAGAATCAGAATCAGAATCAGTATCAGAATCAGAATCAGAATCAGAATCAGAATCCTTTATTGATCCCAGAGGGAAATTGCAGCTGTTACAGTTGCAACCATTTATGTAAAAGAATAAACCGTTTAATAATTTAAAACAAAGATAAAGAGAAATTTGCAATATGTACACAAGATTTAAGTTCTTATGAATACAGTAAAGTGGCAGTGACTGTGATAATAAATCCATCCATCCATCCATCCATCCATTATCTTCCGCTTCTCCGGGGTTTGGGTCGCGGGGGCAGCATCCTAAGCAATGAAGCCCAGACCTCTCTTTCCCCAGCCACTTCCACCAGCTCTCCAAGGGGGATTCCGAGGCGCTCCCAGGCCAGCTGGGCGATATAGTCGCGCCAGCGTGTCCTGGGTCTTCCCCGGGGTCTCCTCCCAGGTGGACTCGCCTGTGACACCTCCCGAGGGAGGCGTCCAGGAGGCATCCTAACCAGATGCCCGAACCACCTCAGCTGGCTCCTCTCGACGTGAAGAAGCAGCGGATCTACTCCGAGTCCCTCCCGGATGACTGAACTTCTCACCCTATCTCTAAGGGAGAGTCCAGACACCCTGCGGAGGAAACTCATTTCGGCCGCTTGTATTCGCGATCTTATTCTTTCGGTCATTACCCAAAGCTCATGACCATAGGTGAGGGTGGGAACGTAGATCGACCGGTAAATCGAGAGCCTTGCCTTATGGCTCAGCTCTTTCTTTACCACAACAGACCGGTAAAGAGCCCGCATCACTGCTGACCCAGCACCAATCCGCCTGTCAATCTCCCGCTCCCTTGTACCATCACTCGTGAACAAGACCCCGAGATACTTGAACTCCTCCACTTGAGGCAAGAGCCTATCCCCGACCCAGAGAGGGCTCTCCACCCTTTTCCGCCTGAGAACCATGGGCTCGGATTTAGAGGTACTGATTCTCATCCCAGCCGCTTCACACTCGGCTGCAAACCGATCCAGCGAAAGCTGATGTTCGCGGCCTGATGTCCCCAATAGGACCACATCATCTGCAAACAGCAGCGATGTGACCCTGAGGTCACCAAACCGGACACCCTCCATCCCTTGACTGCGCCTAGAAATTCTATCCATAAAAATTATGAATAGAATCGGTGACAAAGGGCAGCCCTGACCAGGAGACTGGAGTCCAACTCTCACTGGGAAAGAGTCTGACTTACTGCCGGCCATGCGAACCAAACTCCAGCTTTGTTTGTACAGGGCCTGAATGGCTCGTAGCAAAGAGCCATGTACCCCGTACTCCCGAAGCACCTCCCACAGAATACCCCGGGGAACACAGTCGAATGCCTTCTCCAGATCCACAAAGCACATGTGGACTGGTTGGGCAAACTCCCATGAACCCTCCAGAATCCTGGAGAGGGTGAAGAGTTGGTCCAGTGTTCCACGACCAGGGCGGAAACCGCACTGTTCCTCCTGGATCCGAGGTTCGACTATAAGCCGGACTCTCTTCTCCAGTACCCCGGCATAGACCTTGCCAGGGAGGCTGAGGAGTGTGATTCCCCTGTAGTTGGAACACACCCTCCGGTCCCCTTTTTTAAAAAGAGGCACCACCACCCCAGTCTGCCAATCCAGTGGCACCGCCCCCGATGTCCACGCAATGTTGAAAAGGCGTGTCAGCCAAGACAGCCCCACAACATCCAGAGCCTTGAGGAACTCAGGGCGGATCTCATCCACCCCTGGAGCCTTGCCACCAAGGAGCTTCTTAACTACCTTAGCGACTTCGGCCTCAGTAATGGACAAGCCTATTCCCATGTCCCCAGACTCAGCCTCCTCACTGGAGAACGTGTCGGTGGGATTGAGAAGGTCCTCAAAGTATTCCTTCCACCGCCCAATGACGTCTTCAGTCGAAGTCAGCAGCACACCATCTCCACTATATACAGTGCTAGTGGCACACTGCTTTCCCCTTCTGAGTCGCCTGACGGTTTGCCAGAATCAAATCAAATCAAATCAAATTTATTTATATAGCGCTTTTTACAACTGATGTTGTCACAAAGCAGCTTTACAAAAATGGGAATCACAGCACAGAGAATCAGACAAAACACTGAACATAATATACAGAATCTTTTCGGAGCCGAGTTAAAGTCACTTTCCAAGGCCTCACCAAACTCCTCCCATACACGGGTATTTGCCTTGGCGACAACTGAAGCCGCAGATCGCTTGGCCTGTCGATACCTGCCAGCTGCCTCTGGTGTCCCACAGGCCAACCATGCCCTGTAGGACTCCTTCTTCAGCTTGACGGCATCTCTCACCTGGGGTGTCCACCACCGGGTTCGAGGATTACCGCCCCGACAGGCACCAACTACCTTACGGCCACAGCTACAGTCAGCCGCTTCAGCAATGGAGGAACAGAACATGGCCCATTCTGAGTCAATGTCCCCCACCTCCCCCGATATCTGGTCAAAGTTCTGACAGAGGTGTGAGTTGAAGATCAATCTGACAGGTTCTTCTGCTAGACGTTCCCAGCAAACCCTCACTATACGTTTGGGCTTGCCTGGTCTGACCGGCATCTTCCCCCACCACCTGATCCAACTCACCACCAGGTGGTGATCAGTTGACAGCTCAGCTCCTCTCTTTACCCAGAGTGTCCAAAACACATGGCCGCAAGTCCGATGACACGACTACAAAGTCAATCATTGAACTGCGGCCTAGGGTGTCCTGGTGCCATGTGCACTTATGGACATCCTTGTGTTTGAACATGGTGTTCGTGATGGACAAACTGTGGTTTGCGCAGAAGTCCAAAAACTGAACACCACTCGGGTTCAGATCAGAGAGGCCATTCCTCCCAATCACACCCCTCCAGGTCTCACTGTCATTGCCCACGTGAGCGTTGAAGTCCCCCAGTAGGACAATAGAGTCTCCAGGAGGAGCACTTTCAAGCACCCTTCCCAAGGACTCTAAGAAGGCTGGGTACTCTGAACTGCTGTTCGGTGCATAAGCACAGACAACAGTCAGGACCCGTTCCCCAACCCGAAGGCGTAGGGAAGCTACCCTCTCGTCCACCGGAGAAAACCCCAACATACAGGCACCGAGTCGAGGGGCTATGAGAAAGCCCACACCTGCCCGCCGCCTCTCACCATGGGCAACTCCAGAAAAGAATAAAGTCCAGCCCCTCTCAAGGAGATTGGACCCAGAGCCCAAGCTGTGTGTTGAGGTGAGCCCGACTATATCTAGCCGGTATCTCTCAACCTCGCGCACCAACTCAGGCTCTTTCCCTGCCAGTGAGGTAACGTTCCAAGTTCCAAAAGCCAGTTTCAGCAACCGAGGATCAGAACGCCAAGGCCCACGCCTTCGGACACTGCCCGATCCACAACGCACCGAACCCCTACTACTGCCCCTCCCATTGGTGGTGGGTCGATGGGAGGGGGGACTCATGTAACTCCTTTGGGCTGGGCCCGGCCGGGCACCATGAGTAAATGCCCGGCCACCAGACGCTCGCTGGCGAGCCCCTCCCCCAGGCCTGGCTCCAGGGTGGGGCCCCGGTAACCCTGTTCCGGGCAGGGTACACAAGTCCTGCTTTTGTGTCTTCATAGGGGTTATTATGGATCACACTTTGTCTGACCTGTCACCTAGGACCAGTTAGCCATGGGAGACCCTACCAGGAGCTTTTGCTCCAGACAACATAGCTCCTAAGATCATTCAAGCACGCAAACCCCTCCACCACGATAAGGTGGTGATCCAAGGAGAGGGTGATAATAAATATTAAACAGAATATTTAGGATAAGGCCATTCAAATTATTGTACCTAATGATAAATATACACAAAGCAGCTGGCAAAGAGCTGCTTTAACACAATAATAATGATAATAATAATAATAATAATAATTTTATTTATATAGCACTTTTCATGCCAGTGGCAGCTCAAAGTGCTTTACAGACAGGTGATAAAACTTAGTTATACAAGAAATCACTAGTATTTATTTAGAATCAGAAGAAAATGAAAAATGAAAAGATAAAGACCACAAGACGTAGAGTTTTAATTAAATGCTGAGTTAAAGAGATTAGTTTTTAGATGTTTATTAAATGTGAGCACTGAGCTTGGCTGTCTAATAAAAGGTGGAACTGAGCTCCACAGTTTAGAAGCAGAGTAACTGAACGAGTCTCTCCACGTTTTCTGTGTTTTACAGAGGGCGTGTGTAGAAGGCCACTATCTGCAGATCTTAGATTACGTGCCGGAACATAAACAGACAGACACTCTGTGTTGTAAGCAGTTCTTTAAGGTCATTTAGAGCCTTAAAAGCAAGTAGCAGAGCTTTAAAATCTATCCTGAGTGATCCAGGCAGCCAGTGCAGCTCTCTGGGTTGTTTTGGTTAGGATGCTGCTGTGTTTTGTACGAGTTGTAAAGGATGTACTGGTTTCTTAGGAAGCCCAGTAGGAAGACCATTACAGTGATCAACTCTGCTGTAACTCTGCTGTAACACATGAACAAATGTCTCTGCGTCGCTCTGAGAGAGAAAAGGCCTTTAGTGACATTTCTCAAATGATGAAAAGCTACTTTAATGACTGTGTTCACATGCAGGTAAAACAGCTCAGAGCCTAAGATCACACCCAGGTTTCATACTCAAGGTTCGGTATATGATGCTAAAGAACCAACTTTCTCAAAAATCATTTTCCTCTGAGTTTGTGTACCAACGATCAATATTTTCATTTTTCACGATTTACTTGTAGAAAATTTTGCGACATCCACTGAGGAATATCTGACACACAGCTGGTTAGTCTGTCTATAGAGTGCTGATCTTCAGAGGGAATGGAAACATATAGCTGGGTATCATCAGCATAGCTATAAAAATGTATACTATGCTTCCTAATGACATCACCTAGAGGCAGCATGTACAAAGAGAAAAGCAAAGGCCCTAAGACTGAACCTTGAGGGACTCCACAAGAAACGACAAATCTTTCTGATGAATGATTTCCACCTAAAACCATGAGCTGCCTATTGTTTAAATATGTTCTAAACCTGTGCCCGAGAGGCCGACCCAGCATTCAAGGCGCTGGATTAAAATCTTGTGGTCAACAGTATCAAGAGCTGCACTATATAATAAAACCAAAATAGAAGGATCTTTATGACAAACTAAAGCAACAGTACTGATAAGAAAAATGTGACCCCAATAGTTTCAGTTTTGCCTGTTGTGTTGGCCTTTTTTGAATTTATTGTTTTTGTGATGTCACATCATGTCCACCCATTCAGCCCACAGCAGTTTAGCCACGCCCACTCACCGTGATGTTATAAGGGGTGTTTCAGCCTGGACTGCGTGTTCAATGTACACATTTACAGGAAAAGGTGAAGCTTTCTTATTTTTAATGGTCCCATAAAAAAAGATTCTTCAAAAAGATGGTTCTTTCAAGTGTTCTTTAGTAAAGGAAAGGGTTCTATAGAGAACCATAAACACTCAAAAAAACCTTTACATGATTAAAGTGTTCTTTGCATCGTGAAAGTGTGCTTCATATTGGTGTAGAATACACTGTAGATGGTTCCATATAGAACCTTTTTGAAAAGGGTTCTATATAGCCCCCAAAGGGTTTCTTCTATGGTAACAAGCTTGACAGAACCCATTTGTGTGCTGTAGAATGCTTTTCAGAAAGGTTCTATATAGAAAATCTACAGCATATTCTGAAGAACCCTTTCATGATGCAGAACCATTTAATCATGCAAAGGTTTTTTTGACTGTTTATGGTTCCTTATAGAACCTTTACCTTTACTAAAGAACCCTTGAAGAACCATCTTTTTAAAGTGTGTACTGACTTGTTCACCAGTCTGGACCCATTTAACATTTCTTCGTTTTTAATTACATTTAAAAAAAGATGGTTCTTCAAGCGATCTTTGGTGAAGACATGGTTCTATATAGAACCATGAACACTCAAAGAACCTTTTGCATGGTGAAATGGTTCTTCAGATTGTGTGTGGTTCTGTATAGCATCAGAAGGGGTTCTGATATTGTTGTGAAGTCAAACTTGTAACAAAAGAAGAACCCGTAGCCAACGGCCACACCCCCAGAGGTTCGCTGAACCCGAGGCCACGCCCCCTCTACTGACTCTACTGGACTCTGGAGTCGAGGTGCCTTTCATAGGTAAAGACCCGCCCATTTCTGCGTGACACTTCAATCGAAGCCCCGCCTCCTCTGCATGACTCCGCGCGCTCCCAGAAGCAGCGCTTCAGTTCTACAAAGCTCGTGCTGCTGGGAGCCTCGCGCTGAACACGAGCCGAGAGTGGGGGAAAGGCGCGCGGAGCGGTTTGACACAGCTGGACGGAGCGCACGTGCCATGCTGAGCGCGCTGTTTTAGGGGTCTTCAGTGCCATGGGGGGCAGTCTGGGGTGCCACCGCTCCATCCCGCGCGACCCCAGCGAGCTGGGGCGCAAACTCAGCGCCGCGTGCAACTTCAGCGATGTTCTAGTTAAACAACAACAACAAGATAAACAACAAGAAGAAGATAAACAACAGCTGCAGCATCATCAGTGTTTGGACATCAACTCGTGCACCGAGGAGGAGCTCATGACCCTGCCCGGAGTGACGCGGGCTCTCGCGCGCAACATCGTGCAGCACCGCGCGCGCATCGGCGGCTTCAGGAGGGTGGAGGACCTGGCGCTGGTGAGCGGGTTCGGGGCGGCTAGGCTGCAGCTCGTGAAGCCGGAGATCTGCGTCAGCAGCAAGGCAAGAAGAGGAGGAGGAGGAGGATCTCCGCCTTCATCTTCATCCTCCTCCTCCTCGCTGTCCTCCAGCGCGCCGTGCAACGGAGTCAGTGGTGAGTTCAGCTCCACCACCGACCACAACACCCACAGCAGCAGCAGAGCCAGCCCCACCGACAGCCTGCCCCCCGGGGGGCCGGGGCAGATGGCGTCATCGCGGCCGGACGGGGTGCAGGCGCAGGAGCGCGCGCGGCACGGGAAGCCCATGATGCGCGTGGCCACGTGGGACCTGCAGCGCTGCACCAGCGACAAGGCCAACAACCCCGGGGTCAGGGAGGTGGTGTGCATGACCCTGCTGGAGAACGAGTGAGTGGGCTTTCTTTGAGTTTCTGTTTCAATCAATCAATCAATCAATCAATCAGGCTTGTGTAGCTGAGAACTAGAACAGAAAACAAAGACTGAAAAGAGCAATAAACACTGAGACGAACAGGTGAAACAGGAACACGTGGAACTCTTTGGTGAAGACATGGTTCTGTGTAGAACCGTGAACACTCAAAGAACCTTTTGCGTGGTGAAATGGTTCTCCAGATTGTGAAGATCAAAAAGGGTTCCGCTGCTGTTGTGAAGTCAAGCTTGTAGTGATAGAACAACCCTTTTTGGTGCTGTATAGAACCACAACACATTCTCCATCAATCTGAAGAACCATTTCACCATGCAAAGAACCACGTAAGCACGCAAAGGGTTCTTTGAGTGTCCATAGTTCTGTGTAGAGCCAATGCCTTTACTAGAGAACCCTTGAAGAAGCGTCTTTAAGAGTATTTAAAAGGTTCCTCGCATCATGAAAGAGTTGTTCAGAAAGTGCTGTAGATGGTCCTCTCTGGAACCTTTTTGAAAGGGTTCTGTATAGCATCCAAAAGAGTTCTTCTATTGTTACGGTGTCATGCATGTACTAGGGCACCATAGCACACACTGTGGCACCATGCAAAGAACCCTTTAATCACGCCAGGGGGTTCTTTGACTGTTCATGGTTCTTTCTAGAACCATTTTCTTCACTAAAGAACTCGAAGGCTGTAGAAACCGGCTCCTCAGGGCTCATTTGGCCTCTCTCTGTTAAGCATTTTATAGTAAACAACCTCTTGTGTTGAAGTGAAACCCGTTCCAGCTGCATCTGATCGTTGGCTTTGTTCCTTCTTGTGACCTGCGTGTTGTTGCAAATGACCGCATGCGCCACGCAGCGTGCGAGATCTATTCGGAAATGCGACGCATCACTCATTCACGTTTCTATAGATGACCTCATCACTAAAACCTGCACGGGCTTAAAACAAGCAAGATTATGATGTTGAGGGTGGATGACCACTCAAAAGTGTGTGCAGTTGGTTTTTCCCTTTATAAAACACTAGTGAGTCACTCTGATCAGGTCGAGCTGGACGTGCAGGACACACAGAAACCAGTCTGCTCCCAAATGCATCCTTCTTCATTCTTGACGCGCAGGTTGTTGCATGCATGGCAAAAAGTCCCCGTATCTGCTCCCTAATAAGCCTGCCTGTTAGGGGCCTGTATGTTGACGTGCATGTTACAGTAAATAACAGCGTGCACACACAGCCTTTTTTCTTCTTCCAGACTGCTAGTTTTACTCTTTCCCGACACGCATGCGTTGAAAAAGTAAAGACAAATCCACACCCCAAGAGACGTGCTTGCTCTTTTTCACTATTAACTTTATTCTAGACATGCTTGCACCACGAAAAGTCGTGCTGGTTGGTTGGATCGGGTGTATTGGAGCAGGGAAAACGTATCTACGGCTCTACGGTTGTAAACAGCCACATGCAGCACATGGTCAGCAACACTGAGCTGACCGATTGGTGATATTTGCTCTGCTGAGCTGACCGGAACGGAAGGGTGAGATGGAGCATGTTTAAAAGACCCCCCCTCTGCTTTTTCCATGATTTAATCCAGACACTGGGAGCGAGTGACACAACGTTATGGGCAGGTTGTGGGTAAGCAGATGACCACTCCAAGGTTCGTTTAAATCCTTTAAGATTTAATCATGACCGTGTTGAATAATGAGCTGTTTAAACGATATAAGACTGGCCGTCATTCATTTGCAGCAGTCTTTTCATGATGATTATGATGAGGTTAGAGCAGAGCTACTAAAAGGGCCATATTAAAAAATCTCAGCAAATCTGTCGTCCAGCTGCGCTTCTGTTTCATTTGTTTCTCAGCATTTTGCCGTGACCCGAACTGCCCATTGTTAAATAACAGTATGCCGAAACCGCAACAGCTAAATAGGCACTAAATACTTATTCAAAAATAATAATTTACTGTAGTGAAATAAATAATTCTAAATGATTATTTTTTCTTTAAAACGGCCTTTTGGCCTGAACTGACACCAGGCATCTTTTTTTTTTTTTTTTTTTTTTTTTTTTGACCCATAGATTGTTGTTGGGGGGTCAAAGCACATACTACTGTATCCTACAGTGCATGGAAGGGACTATAGTGCATCTCCGGGTGAAACGGGCTACTAAAAATCTAAAATTAAAGCCATACTGGTCCAGTAGGACCGTGCCACTGTCCTGACTTGGCCTGCAGGCCTTGGGTTGGACACCTGGGGTTAGAGTGCAGCTGCTCCTGATTTGCTTTTCTGACATCCTGCATCATGAGAAAGGTGACAAATGGGTAAATAGATACAGTCGTGTGTAAAGTTTGCGCACTCCTGGTCAAATGACACGTGTTGTTGATTTTCTAAGTGTAAATAAGTGAACACGTCCTCCGCAGAGAACACGCTTCTGCTCAGTGTAGTGCACGGTTACTGTTCATTGGCTGGATGTAACATATTTGGGGGGAAAAACTAAGTATAAAATAGTGATAATTTTTAGTCCCACAACCGGCGAAATTCCACCTCCGCATTTAACCCATCCGTGAAGTGAAACACCACATACACACTAGTGAACACACACACACTAGGGGGCAGTGAGCGCACTTGCCCGGAGCGGTGGGCAGCCCTATCCACGGCGCCCGGGGAACAGTTGAGGGTTAGGTGTCTTGCTCAAGGACACCTCAGTCATGGACTGTCAGCCGAGGGGATCGAACCGGCAACCTTCCGGTCACAGGGCCAGATCCCTAACCTCCAGCCCACGACTGCCCCAAATGTGCCCTGTTCAGAAGTTATGAAACGTTTTATATTGTTTTTTTTATAATATGTTAAAGCAAATAAATAGAAATTGTGCACTGAACTTTGCAGAAGAATGTGCTTACAGAGCGAGAGTGAGAGCGCAAGAGATGCTGCTGTAAATGATGGCGCGCAAATTCTGCTCCAAAGTGCTCAAAACAAGCCGATATGTGAGACTGTGTTGTGACCTCGTTAGGGATGGGCAGTGTGACTGTATTGTTTCATTGTTGTGATGGGCAGTGTGCTTCTGTGAGTATATCATAGTATTATCTGTGTTTAAAGAACACTAAACAACTTTGATGTTGGACCGAAAAGAGAGCACAATTAGTCCTGCTTAATTGGCTTTAGTGTCATATATAGAAAGTTAAATGTTGAAAGAAAAAAAAAGATTTTGATGGTCAATTTTTAAATGTGGCGCTACTCCTGCGTTGTGTTTGTGTGTCTGAATATTGTTCTACATGTTGCGTGTCGTGAAAATGTCCCTCAGTATCGTGATGTGATATTTTTGCTCTCCTTCTGATTTCTACTACAGAGCCTAAAGGACACATTTGTATGCGTTTTTGCCCCTATTGTATGCATATATTTGATGTAGTCTTTTGAACCCTTCTGTGGTGTTAATGCGTTTGTTACTCTGTAGTCCGATGGACCCTAATGGTTTTTAAATCAATACAGCCAAAACGATTTATGTAAAAATACCAGATGTTTAAAATATTACAAGTGTCCAGCTTTGGGTTCTACTTTAGCAGCTGTAGCCAGTCAGCAGCCTGTCCATGTTATCCACCCTCACACACACACACACACACACTCACACTAGCAGCAGGCCATGTAGGAGGAGAACAGAGTGAAGATGCTGAAAATGGGTTATTTTATATGTTCTTCATAGAAAACAAGGAAAGGGTTGAAATAATAATAATAATAATAATAATAATAAATAGCTTTTTTTTTTTTTTTTTTTTAGTAAACTCTGAAAAGTGGTCCCACAGACCTCCAACACCACACCCGGGTTAAAGGCTTCATTGTTTAGCTTTATGCGGTTATGTATTTTGGAGTCTCTGAAAGGCTCTGCGTGGTTGATCATTCACTCAGTCCGTTTTTATTATTCAGTCTTTTTTCAGCCTCCGCTGACTGGATTAATCATCAGCATAATCAGTGAATTACTTGATTACTCATGTAATCGATACTGACATAAAGCTGTACAGTGGACAAAGTGCTGGATCCGTCTCAGACTAGGCTGAGCCTCCAGCGTCCGAGTGTTTTCAGCAGTACTGTAGCAATAGCGCCGGCTGTAATGCGTGTTTGCTCTGTGCTGTAAGCAGGTGTGTGATTGCAGTGACGGCTCCAGTCGGACCTGCTTGTGTTTAAGTTAGAGTTCAAAACATTGACTCAAGCAAATGAGTGTTTAGTGTGCTGGTCCGGTTTTCCATAAGGCTTTTATACGCAGGGCGAAAGTCACACAAGGTGCCAGGAATTTAGAAATGACCCAAGCAGATAAATGAGCCGGAGGTTTATTTCAGTATGTTCACGGTGACTCAGCAGTCACTGCTTATCGCTTTGCGTGGAGGTGTAAACGCATCTTTTAATATTAAGAGCATGGAACACACAGAACTTACAAATCAGAAGCATAAAGGTGTTAGAACTGTCCCGATTATTCGGGTTAAAATGACATTTTTAGTTCAGCAGTGATGAGCTGTTATTTTGCATGAAGATGATGGGTATTGCAGCGTCTCCTCAGTTCCCAAACGCTTAAAAGAAGTGCTGTTAAAAGAAGAGGTGATGAAACACAGCGCTAAGCAGGCCCCCGTCCCAACTTTTTTGGAACGTGTTGTTGGCATCAAATTCAAAGTTGGCATATACACTCACCGGCCACTTTATTAGGTATAGTAAAAGGTTGGACCTCCTTTTGCCTTCAGAACTGCTTTAATTCTTCATGTCATACTTTTCAACAAGGTGTTGGAAACGTTCCTCAGAGATTTTGGTTGGTTATTTGAGTTCCTGTTGTCTATCATCTGGAACCAGTCTGCCCATTCTCCTCTGACCTCTCACATCAACAAGGCATTTTCGTCCACACAACTGACCGCTCACTGGATATTTCCTCTTTTTCGGACCGTTCTCTGTAAGCCCTAGAGATGGTTGTGTGTGAAAATCCCAGTAGATTCTGTTCTGATGCTCGGTCTGCACTTCAGCAAGTTGTCTTGACCACCTCTACATGCCTAAATGCAGTGAGTTGCGGCCGTGTGATTGGCTGATTAGCTGTTTGTGGCAAACAGGTGTACCTAATAAAGTGACCAGTGAGTATTTAAAACTAAAATAAAAATAACTCAAATAACTAAAATAAAATTTCTCAATATCAACATTTTGATATGTTGTGTTTGTAGTATTTTTAAAAATCTTTTACATGATTTGCACATCATTATATCCTATTTTTATTTACATTCTGCACAGCGTCCCAACGTTTTTGGAAATGTGGCTGTGAAAAAAGACACAGGACCTATAAAAATCAATCAGGTTCATAAAAATGATCTTGAAGTCGATCATTTGGTTTAAAAAATTAATTGATTAAAATTTTCATACGTCCACCTCTGAAAGCTCCTCACAGAGAGTTATCACTGTGAAATGGTTATGAATTCCCTGCCTGATGTCTGAGACACTGTTTTATGATAGTTTTAAGGATATTTTGGTCTAACATCCGTGGTGGAGGGATACATACAGGGTGTGTGAGGCAAAACTTTCCACTGTTTTCCACTGTTTTATCATCAGCATTCCATATAAAGCTGTTGTATTCATGGTGACCTCTGGTTCCCATCACTGCCACTGTAAAGAAGTCTTGAGTCTCTAAAACAAACCATTTCACACCAAACCACTCTGAACGATAGAATTACGTAGATCTTTTTTTTTTCTTCCCCCCATCGATGGTCTTCATTGAGCACTGGGCTCAGCAGCGTCCTGCTTTTCATGATTTATCACACACTGGTATGTGTGTGAGGGGTGTCTATAGATCGGAACGCTGGCTGGCTGGTATTGGTTACAGAGTGTTCCCTGTGTTATTGCTGTAAAGCACATACCTGTCATAACAGCGCTCCATTCCACAGCGCTGTCACAGTCTCCGGCTGTGTCGGAAAGCTCACTACATGCTACTCGCATATTGACTCTGCCCAAAAGGGGTCAGTAGTGTGCAGTATGTGACCGATATGAATTTCTGCAGTACGCCAAAGGGACCCGGCTGACGTACTGCTGTGGCAAATTTTTCCAATGCGCTGCCAGAGCTATCTCCATGGCACGCTGCATCCCGAAATGCATTGCAGGCACTCCAGGAGGACATAACCCACTGGATATTTGTATAGCTCTGGATTCGGCCTTTCTTCTATACATTAAAAACAGCGCAATGAAAGAAATGTGACCAGATGCTGCTGCACTCAGTGCCACACTGGAGCCACACCAGCTTTCTCTGCTCATCTTGATAGATGGATTCTACTATTTTATACTAATGCTGTTTTCTATCCGGTGTCGTCCAGCGGAGGATGGGCTCCCCTTATGATTTTTGGTTCCTCTCTGTGTTTCTTCCTCCTGCTCTTTGGGAGTTTTTCCTTGCCACTGTCGCCACTGGCGACGCTCATGGGGGCCCAGACTTTTCTGTAACGCTGCTTTGTGACGGCACTTGTTGTAAAAAGCGCTATATAAACAAACTTTGACTTCACTCGACTATTTAAAAGTGAACTTTCTGCGTAATGTGAGTGAACAGAAACGGATCTGCTCGGCTTCGGCTTTTCAGGCTTCTGTGTGGAGTCAAGCTGCTATGAGTCAGCCAGACTGGCTTGTGTTTTCCAGGTTTTCCACACAGACCAGTCCACAGCATTTTTAAAGTTTATTTGCAGCTTTGAAAATGGTTTGAAAACAGCATCCTGCACTCAGTCATGGTATGGGGGAGTATAAAAGGCACACAGGTCCATCTTTCGACCTAAACATATCCGCTGAATATGCACCGGTTGCTCGGCAGTGATTGGAGGGCTAAGGAGAGTGAGGCGGATCTTGAGCTGGTCTGATTGGCTCAGTGCCTGAGGTTGGCAGGCTAGTCCGACCCCTTTCCTCTAGTACAGCACATGGTTTGTGTCACATACTGGATACTGTACTCTGTTCCACTGATTGAGAGTAGCATGCAGTGCTCAGTATATACTGATGCAGGATGCAGTCCACAGTGCGAGTCTGAACACAGCCTCAGCATTAACGCACAGCTGAGGTCATCTTTATCGGTCAGCTCCATCCACACCTGCAGAACAGTCTGTAGGACTGTGGCATTGTCTTGATTGAACTCTGTTTAAAAAGGTTGTTACGTCTCTGTGAGTTGTCAGCGATTAGTTGTAGTAATTAACAGTGGCGTGTCCAGGGTTTTACATGAGAGGCACAAGGAGGGCTAGAGTGCATTAAAGGGTGGCACAACCAATTTATTTATAGGAATATTTGGATTAATAGAATATCTGATTTATACTTTGATGCAAAATTACTGTCTACATAATGATATGACGGTGCACTGACTGCATCAGCACCGTAATGCGTCTTCAAACCGTTATTTGCTGAACAGCAGGATGGATGGATAAATGAATGAATGGATGATGGACAGATAGAATGGACGGATAGATAGACAGATGGCTAGATAAAAGTATAGATAGACAGATCAATGCATGGCTGTATCGATGATGGATGAATAGACAAGTGGATGGATAGATGGATGATGGATTGATGGATGGATGTTGGATGAATACACAAGTAGATGTATGGATGATATGAATAGATAGACAGATAGATACGGCAATGCATGGATGGATGAATAGACGGATGGATGGATAGATGGATGATGGGTAATAGATCAATACACAAGTGGATGGATGGATGAATAGACAAGTGGATAGATGGATGACGGATAGTTAGATGGATGATTGATGAATACACAAGTGGATGGATGGAGGATGGATAGATGGATACATAACAGTCCAGATAGATAACTAGATCAGTGCTTGGATGGATAGATGATGGATGAATAGACACATGGATGGATGATGGACAGACAGATAGACAAGTGGAAGATGGATACATGGGTGCTAGTTGGAGGATAGATTGATCGGTGATGGTTGGATGGTTGGATGGATTGATGGATAGTTAGATTAATAGGTCACTGCCCTGCCTGGGTCATTATCACGGTCACTGGACAGATCAGTACAGCACATCAGGAACTGGACAGAAGATCAGCTGTCCTCTAAATGAAGTGGCCTTTCACTGTGTCATGTGGTTTGTCCTGTTCAGCGGTCAGCGTAACCTCTTTTAACCTCTTAGCTCGGCTGCACTGACGTCTGTCATGTGAGCGAAGCTGCTTGTCAGCATTTCTGCTGCTTCTTCTTTGACCTCGCTCTGTTCTCCTCTGCTCAGACATGATGAACAGAGATCTGAGATGTGACTGACCTGCAGTTCCTTTAACTCCAGTGTGAAAAATTATGACACATGTGCTTCTTTATCGCTGAAAAGACCAAAACAGAGTCTCTCACAGCAAAGATGCTGACGAAGAGAGAGACACGCTCGTCTACAGCCAGCTGAACACCATCAACGTTCAGCACAGCAGCAACACAGAGAGGAGAAAGAAAGATAAGATAAGGCTTTATTGTCATTCGCATAACATGTGGTACATGGGGTGGAATGAAATGGTGTACTCAAGGTCCCAGTTAACTCCCAAAGTAACAATAAATAGTAGGTGCAAATAACAGCAGCATGAAACACAGCAGCATGAGTACGAGGTAGAAGGTGTACATCTTAATGTATAGAGTGACCTGTGTAGGGGTGATTTATAGTGGAGGCACTGATTCAGCAGCAGAGATAAATAAGTGGACATGCAGTGCCATTGCAGAAAGAAGGAAAGAGTAAGAGGGAAAAGCAAAAAGGGGGCAGGGGTGAGGGAAAAAGATTGGAGGAAGACAGAAGGGGAAAGAAAAAAGGATGAGCAAGAGAAAGGGTGAAGGAAAAGGTGACGGAGAGAGAGAAGAAGAAAGAAGGAGAGACAGAAAGAGTAGTAGAAATGAAAGAGAGACTAGAGGGCGAGAGAAAGAGAAGAAAAGGCAAAAAAGGGGGAAGGGGTGGAGGGGGAAAAGGAGTGGAGGAAGAGAGAAGGGGAAAGAAAAAAGGATGAGCAAGAGAAAGGGTGAAGGAAAAGGTGACGGTGAGACAGAAAGGGTAGTAGAAATGAAAGAGAGACTAGAGGGCGAGAGAAAGAGAAGAAACTCCTCCGCAGGGTTTGAGGCGTAGACATGCACTTGGAGCAGTGCTAATTGGGGGGCTACGAGCTCTCATTGCTACCATGATTAGACGTTTAATTGGGAAGCTGATCTCTGCCGGGATCGCTCTGACCCGGAGTAACAGGCAATCAGGAGGGTTTATTTAATGCCAGCGGTAAAGGCGGCACACCCCGAGCTGCCGTAAGCATGCAGGCCAAAGGGAAGCGGCGTATTAGCGCTCTGAGGTTACTGCAGTTCAGCGGCAGCAGCTCGCTCACAAACGCCCTGCAGTAACCCCGCACGCGCTGCCTAGCACAAACAGTCTGACTCACTTCCAGAACAGCCGAGGCTCAGACTCTGTTTACTCACAGGACTCCTGCATCCGCTCACACTGCAGGGAGGGATATTAGGACAGTGGCGCTGTTAGGGATAGGATGGATGGATGATATGGTTGGGTGGATGGATGGATAAACGCCTGCGTATCTATGCATCATCTATCCATCCATCCCTCCATCCATCTATCTCTGTCTGTTGACATTTCTGTTCATCTGTCTGTCTGTCTGTCTGTCTGTCTGTCTGTCTGTCTGTCGACTTTTCTAATCATCTATCATCCATCCATCCATCCACCCACACAAAAAGATCTATAGCATTCATCCATCTATTTGGATATACTTCTTTAGATGGATGGATGGGTGGATAGACATATTTGTGAAAGAGATGATGAAAAGCTGTGTCTGTGTTTGTACCTCATTATTCGTCCCTGAGGAAGGAAAATAAAATGAACTGCGTCTTTTACAAAACATAGAAATGCAGCCGCACAGAGTTTTACTGTTTTACCAAATGCAGCGTTTGGAGAAAGTTTAAAAAGAGCCTGTCTGAATATTCAGATGACACACACACACACACACACACACACACACACACACACACACGCACACACACACACACACACACACACTCACACTCTTATTTCATCACAGTATCACAGTGTTGTTCCTCAATTTATTCCTCTCTGTTACTTCAGCTGAAATATAGACAGACTATTACATTACTCTCCAAAAACAATTGTAAGCACAGTTGGTAAATAAATATCTGTGTGTGTGTGTGTGTGTGTGTGTGTGTGTGTGCGCGCGCGTCCTGTCCCCTGTCCACGTGAGTAAAGGGTATGTGTGAAGATACACTCCACAAACTGCTTCTAGTAAAGAAAACTAAAGCAGTTCAGCGTTCATTCTTATAACCGGTGCTAAACTGCACTAACACAGTAGAACATTTTAAAAAGAAGCGTTTATAAGTGATATCTGGGCAAATGAAAGCATCTTGTATTTCTTATCTAGTTTAAAAAATGCTTTAAAAATGTACGTGTCGGTGGAATAAGACAATTTTGAGTAAGACTTTTTTTTTAAGTATCACAATTAGATACAAAATTAGATGAATTGACTAAACTTTTCTTTTATTTGCCAATATATTGTTTTAATTTGTGTTTTCTTGGTTTTGCAGTGTAAGCGCTGAGCGATGTCCGCGTGAGTGCTTACAGAAGGAGTTCAGTCTTTATTTATTTAGTACTTTTAGCTCTTTTTATCACTATTTTAGACCAAAATGATCCAAACAGAGAAGAATAGAGTCCCACAGACTTCAATTCCCGTGCTGACAGACGCCGAATGGACCAACAGGTTCTGTCAGCTACTCAGCACTCAGGCAGTTTGTTGTACTTCTATTCAAGCTGTTTTTGGAAATGCACATAAAATCAAAGAAATAATGTGAGTACAGTAAAAGGAAATGGAATATAGTCGCTGTCGGATCTGCATCAGCACTTTTTCAGGCACAAAAATGGAATATACTGGGATTTTATATCAATTTTGGAGCATTTTACTCCTTAAAATGTGTGTTTGGGACAGTTATCATATCAGTTACTTGACATGTAAACTTGTTTTATAATAGTTGGTGAGCAAGTTTACTTATTTTCTAATGGACGAACATTTTATTCAATTTAAAATTCAAGAAAAGGAACTAAATAGGACATAAAAATAAATAGCGAGTAAATAAATACCAACTATTAGCACATTTCTAGCAAATATGATGCTATAAATTAAATGTTACCGTTAATAATATTAGAATCGATTACTTTTTGAGCCTGTACATGAGTATTTATGTACTACCTATGCACTGTAGAATTAAATATACGTTATATTACATTTTAGACCAGAGTTAAAATCAGTTTGTTAATCTAGAAAAAAAGACAATTTCCCAACTTTTACAGTTTCCAGTGCAGGACACTGTATACACCTCCTGTTGTTGTGATGCAAGTCTCTTTTTCTTTGTTTTTTCTTGTTAAAATCTGTGAGTAATATTACAGGCATGTTCTGTACTTTAATGATATCAGCCTGCTTTTAATCTGAATCCTCTGTTCTGCCCCGAGATCAGTTGGATTGGGGAACAGTGGCCTTTGCTGCTGTTGTAAAGCTTTGAGAGACGCAGTGATGAGCAGCTGGGCTGAAATGCTAGATTAGCGCTGTAACTGACTCAGTCTTATCTGCCCACATCGGTAATCCGCTACAGATTGCAGTGAAGTGATGAAGCGTCATTACTGTTGGGGGGTTGTGCAGTGAGATGAAGGAGAGAGTGTAAAGGTTAATGAATGTGTGTGGTCAGGCCGATGGTGTGCAGGCCTCAGCGTGGCTCTGATGGGTCTAATGCGCCTGTCTACATCCCAGCTTCACTCCTCGGTAATAAAGCAGAACGCTGGGTCGGGATTATGGAGCAGCTGGAGGAAGTGCAGTTCACGCTAAAATTGGTTTTTCAAGGGTTCTATTTTCAAGAAATCGGTTCTATATAGAGTCATGAACACGCAAATGATAATGCATGATTAAAGGGTCCTTTGCGTTGTGAAAGGCTTCCTCAGATTGATGGAGAATGTGCTGTAGATGGTTCTATGTAGAACATTTTTGAAAATTTTTTGAAAGATTTTCAGACACCAAGCAGCTCTTGGCAATATTTGGGGGAAAAAAGAGGAATGCCTATAAATTCTCACCTAACTATTTCTTATAAAAGAACACTTAGGTGCTTTATAGAACCGTTTTCAAAAAGGTTCTATATAGAATCATCTACAGCACGTTCTCCATCAATCTGAAGAACCTGTTCGCGATGCAAAGAACCCTTTAATCATGCCATCGTGTGGTGGGGTCTCAGTTGCTGTCCTGGCTCCAGAGCTCCACTCACTCCCGTCTCTCTGTGGATCATTTTGATTATCATCCTCACTGTCTGTGAAACCTCATGCCCTCTTTGAATGGGGGGAGATGAAGCCCCCCGACGACCCTGCCTGAGATTCTCCTTCAACAACACAGACAGACGGTTTCCTCCGAGTCCGTCTGGCTCTTTATCCTAGATAAACAGTTTCCTGCTCAGCCGGTTCTTATACTTGTACCAGGCTGGTGCTGCTGTGCAGGAGAGACGGGGAGACTGAGTGTTTCTTTAAGGGGTCAATATGGAAGTATAACTCCACCAACTCACCGCCCTCTCACCGCCCTCTCACCGCCCTCTCACTGCTGCCTTCCTTTTGCAAACCCTTTACATTTATGGCATTTGGCTGACGCTCTTATCCAGAGTGACTTACAATTTGATGATTTTACACAGGTAGGCCAAGGCAGTGTTAGGAGTCTTGCCCAAGGACTCTTATTGGTATAGTGTAGGGGGCTTACCCAGGTGGGGGATTGAACCCCAGTCTACAGCATAGAAGGCAGAGGTGTTAACCACTACACTAACCACCTTTGGTCACAATATTGCGACCTTTCCTGGTATTAACGCCATTTAAAGTTATTATTAAATTAAAAAATACATAATTAAAGAATTATGACATGGCCCTAAAACGCCGTCGTAAGAAACAAATGAGACAGTGTAGCGTTTTTTTCTGCATCTGTTAAACAATGAAGTGCTGTATTTCTGCCTTTTTCCAAACTAGCTGTCAGTTTGTTCTGAAAACGGAGACGTGTAATTGGCAACAGGTGCTTAGGAAACTAGAGCGATGGTGCGATATCCTCCGCCTCTTTTTGGTGGAATGAAGCAGTGGTGTTTTTGGTCTCTGGAAGCCCATCACTCTCCAGGCTCATCTGGCTCACTGGCTGTTTTGTTTTTTTTTTAGATATTATTTGACTGAGATGCCTTCTAAGCCCTCATTTGACACACATCACTCACTTCTCCTTTTTCTGAGAAGCTGCCTCATGCTGATAGACATCTTTACACAAGGAGTGTGCTGAAATACTGAAACACACCCACTATTGAACCCCAGATCACCACAGAGCAGGTATTATTGCTGGAGTGTTTAAACACTGTGTCCACTCACTGTCCACTCTATCAGACGCTCCTACCTTGTTGCTCCACCTTGTAGATGGAAAGCCAGAGACGAGCTCATCTGGGGTTGTAAAATGTGCCGTAATATTTGTACAGGCCACATTTTGTTTGATTGTTTTTCCAATATGTTAAATTCAGCAAATAAACAGTAATCTTGCAGTCTTTAGGGAATATTTGCCTGACTACAGAGTTGCTCAGAGGGTCTGTCAGTACTGTTCTCAGTACTCAGCGTTTCCTCTGTGAGGTCCAGATGAAGTCCATTCCTTTAGATTTTTCCAGGACTGAAAGGGACAGCAGAGAAATGACGGCGTCAGCGTGCTGAAGGGTTCTGAGAGGGTGGATGAAAGGCTCTCCTTGCTGTCCGGGCTCAGGACGTATCAGCGTTGTGTACAGTGGATTTGTAATAGTTATGTAACCCAATTCATTTCGGCTGTTTCAGGTTTTCTCTGGCGGAGGTGATTTGAAGGGTTTATGGCAGGCCGCCAAGGCACGAGGCTGTTTAAGCCCTGCTGCTTTTAACTGTTGATGTGTTGATAGGTGTGTGTGTGTGTGTGTGTGTAGGTGTGTGGTTCAGAGAGTTCTTTGGCATACACTGCTCTTCAAAAGTTTGGGGACACTGCCTTCTTGAGTCAGTGATGTTGGATTTCATTGGGTTAGGTTTATCACACACGCTCAGCTGTTAAAGACCACGTTTTGTCTAAAAATCTATTTGTATATATTTTGAAAGTTTTCCAAACTGTTGTTTAAGCACATGTTGAAACTTTTGGTCTAAAGGTGGTTTGAGTTCTGACATTGCAAGAACTTTGGGTTTATTCCCAGTTTACAGCTGTTCCTTCTGTTTTGCAGTTTCTAAACAGCTTTCTGTTCCGAGAAGAATTCCACTGTATTCCCAAAAGTATGCCTAATAAAATGGTTACGATGTAAACGGAGTCATTCAGAGTGGTTTGGTGGGAAATGCTCTGTGTGAAAAGCTTGCAGAATCAGGATTGTTCAGTGGTGGTGATGGGAACCAGACATCCACCTCTAAAAGCTCAACAAGTCATTCCATGTATTGATTATGGATATGCCTCCTGATGACTGAGACATTGTGTTTTGTCACTTTTGGCCTAGTTTTTAAAATGTTTACATTTATGGCATTTGGCTGACGTTCTCATCCAGAGCGACTTGGAATTTGATTGTTTTACACAGGTAGGTGAAGGCGGTGTTAGGAGTCAGGTGGGGGATTGAACCCTAGTCTACAGCGTAGAAGGCAGAGGTGTTAACCGCTACACTAATCAACCACATCAGTTTATGGTGGAGGGGTACGTGCAGGCCATTGTGAGGTAAAATAGCCCCCAAAGAAAAGTTGGCATCATCAGCATCACTCGGACACGTGTAGGTTTACTGATGGTTCTGGATAGTATTTAAAGTGGATATGTTTGTGTTCTAGACATTGCTGCCCCAGAAAGTCTTGACTGTGTATTGAAAACCTTTTATGAAGCCCAAATGTTTCAGTGGGCAGTGTATTTTTCCCCAGTGTATTCTTTCCTCGATCTCTTTGTGCTGATGGTGTAACGCAGGCCAGCTGTTCAGTTAGACTTTACCCCAGTCTGATAGAGCTGCTTGTGTAAATGGAGCAGAGTTCAAGCTGGATAAGGAGTCCAAACAAGACGATATCATGCTTAATGTTTCCAAAATACAAGCTATGAAAAGATTTCATTACAGTATCCAAATATCAAAAGAACTGAGCTTGTGGTACTGTATGGAAATGTAAGACTGTGCATGCCCCTCACTCTCCTCAAAGAGTGTCTCATTTACCATCTATACTGGAAACCAGTGTCACTGAGTGTGTTTCTTCTTCTTTCGGCTGCTCCCTTTAGGGGTCGCCACAGCGGATCATCTGCCTCCGTCTTGCCCTATCCATTGCCTCCTCTACTTTTACACCAACCATCTCCATATCCACCTTCATTACATCCATAAACCTTCTCTGAGGTCCACCTCTTCTCCTTCTACCCGGCAGCTCCATCTCCAACATTCTTTGCCCAATATATCCACTATTCCTCCTCAAAACATGTCCAAACCATCTCAACCTGGCCTCTCTGGCTTTATCTCCAAACTGTTCCACCTTCACTGTACCTCTGATCTGCTCATTTCTAATCTTGTCCATCCTTGTCACTCCCAACGAAAATCTCAGCATCTTCATCTCCGCCACCTCCAGCTCAGCCTCCTGTCTTTAGCCTCCTGAGACAGAGTCTCCAAACCAGACATCATAGCAGGACACACTACTGTCTTGTTAACCCTCCCTTTCACTCTTGCTGCTATCCTTCTGTCACACATCAGCCCTGACACCCGTCTCCACCCACTCCATCCTGCCTGCACCCTCTTCTTCACCTCTTTTCTACACTGTCCAGTGAGTGTGTTTACATGCACTTAATAATCCGATCATAATCGGATTTCTGCCATTATCTGATTATTCAGATGGTCATGTGAACAGCATACTCTGATCTCTTAGACTGAAGTAATGTCTGAACATCTGATACAGAGCTGGATTTTAGCTCCGTAATCAGATTTCTCAGTGCTTGTAAACTCCTACTCGGATTTCTTCCTGCTTATGTGTGAAAATAGACCGCGGCACCGGAAATAAGCCAGCAGTGCTGTCGCAGAATGGCAGCAAACAATGCTGAAAACAACTACATGCTTAACGAAGTGAAGGATTTAAATATTCTTCATCTTGTAGATGATGCATGTTCATATTTTCAAGTAAAGTGATGCAATGTTTTTAAAAAAAGGCAAGTTTGCATGCAAGTTTGAGTTTTACCGTATGTTTACATCACATCCAGTTTATCAGCTGGTTTCAAAGCAGGAATCTGATTACTGCCTGGTTCATGGAGACCCGGAGTCTCCTGTTGTCTGGTTACTCAAATGTATGTAAAAGCTTTGATCTGATTACTGATAAAATCTGTTTTTCTGCTGTTATCGGATTATTAAGTGCATGTAAACGCATTCAGTGATCAGATCTAGGCATCTGGGTGCAGCCTCTCCGAGTAAAGTGGGCGGAGAGGGGGTTGGGCTTATGCTACAGACACAGAGTAAGATGTTCTTTTGGAAACGAACCATCAGTAACTTCAAACAAAAACAATTCCAAATTATGTATTTTTGTCCAAAATGATGTGGTGGTTTGAGTTTGTACAGTGTGACGTGTGACTTTCTGAGACCTCCTCCTGACTGTGATTTGGTCCTGATCTCACCGCCTTGTTTGTTCCGAGACCTCCTCCTCCTGACTGTGATTGGTCCTGATCACCGCCTTGTTTGTTCCGAGACCTCCTCCTCCTGACTGTGATTGGTCCTGATCACCGCCTTGTTTGTTCCGAGACCTCCTCCTCCAGAATGTGATTTGGTCCTGATCTCACCGCCTTGTTTGTTCCGAGACCTCCTCCTCCTGACTGTGATTGGTCCTGATCACCGCCTTGTTTGTTCCGAGACCTCCTCCTCCAGACTGTGATTTGGTCCTGATCTCACCGCCTTGTTTGTTCCGAGACCTCCTCCTCCTCCTGACTGTGATTGGTCCTGATCACCGCCTTGTTTGTTCCGAGACCTCCTCCTCCAGACTGTGATTTGGTCCTGATCTCACCGCCTTGTTTGTTCCGAGACCTCCTCCTCCAGACTGTGATTTGGTCCTGATCACCACCTTGTTTGTTCCGAAACCTCCTCCTCCTGACTGTGATTGGTCCTGATCACCGCCTTGTTTGTTCCGAGACCTCCTCCTCCTCCAGACTGTGATTTGGTCCTGATCTCACCGCCTTGTTTGTTCCGAGACCTCCTCCTCCAGACTGTGATTTGGTCCTGATCACCACCTTGTTTGTTCCGAAACCTCCTCCTCCTGACTGTGATTGGTCCTGATCACCGCCTTGTTTGTTCCGAGACCTCCTCCTCCTCCAGACTGTGATTTGGTCCTGATCTCACCGCCTTGTTTGTTCCGAGACCACCTCCTCCTGACTGTGATTGGTCCTGATCTCACCGCCTTGTTTGTTCCGAGACCACCTCCTCCTGACTGTGATTGGTCCTGATCACCGCCTTGTTTGTTCCGAGACCACCTCCTCCTGACTGTGATTGGTCCTGATCACCGCCTTGTTTGTTCCGAGACCACCTCCTCCTGACTGTGATTTGGTCCTGATCTCACCGCCTTGTTTGTTCCGAGACCACCTCCTCCTGACTGTGATTGGTCCTGATCACCGCCTTGTTTGTTCCGAGACCACCTCCTCCTGACTGTGATTGGTCCTGATCACCGCCTTGTTTGTTCCGAGACCTCCTCCTCCTCCTCCTCCTGACTGTGATTGGTCCTGATCACCGCCTTGTTTGTTCCGAGACCACCTCCTCCTGACTGTGATTGGTCCTGATCACTGCCTTGTTTGTTCTGAGACCTCCTCCTCCTCCTCCTGACTGTGATTGGTCCTGATCACCGCCTTGTTTGTTCCGAGACCTCCTCCTCCTCCTCCTCCTGACTGTGATTGGTCCTGATCACCGCCATGTTTGTTCCGAGACCACCTCCTCCTGACTGTGATTGGTCCTGATCACTGCCTTGTTTGTTCCGAGACCTCCTCCTCCTCCTGACTGTGATTGGTCCTGATCACCGCCTTGTTTGTTCCGAGACCTCCTCCTCCTCCTGACTGTGATTGGTCCTGATCACCGCCTTGTTTGTTCCGAGACCTCCTCCTCCTGACTGTGATTTGGTCCTGATCACCGCCTTGTTTGTTCTGAGACCTCCTCCTCCTGACTGTGATTTGGTCCTGATCACCGCCTTGTTTGTTCTGAGACCTCCTCCTCCTGACTGTGATTTGGTCCTGATCACCGCCTTGTTTGTTCCAAGACCTCCTCCTCCTGACTGTGATTGGTCCTGATCAACGCCTTGTTTGTTCCGAGACCTCCTCCTGACTGTGATTGGTCCTGATCACCGCCTTGTTTGTTCCGAGACCTCCTCCTGACTGTGATTTGGTCCTGATCACCGCCTTGTTTGTAGAATCATATTGAATTAAGAGTTTTGTATCTGTTTAAATGACTGTTACAGTTGTTACCCTCAGTCTGTAACAGTTAAACCCCCTCATGGATTAAGTTCACTCACTCTGCTCTGGAGTAAATTGTTCAGAAAGTGTAGGTACCTTTTGAAGTTATTTAGCGAAACACAAAATGTGATCAGTTGTCGGTTGTGCCCTGCTCTCCGCTGCATTTGATTTCCAGACTGTTCCACTAAACCGAGGGTTCTCCAGTGTAGAGGTATGCAGAGGATCCGGACGTTCCGGACGAAGATCCTGCTGTTTGCTCGTGGAGTGCTGGTCTGGTGAAACAGCCCGGCCTTTTTATGAGCATAAATATTGACCGTGCTGCTGTGTTTGCATGCTGAGCGTTATTAGCATCCTTAGCATCCTGGAGTTTCTGTCCTGAACTGTCTATCTGTGTCCTATCTGCTGCTGTCGTTTACCTACAGGGTGTGCTGACTGTTTGACAGGAGGCTGATGAGGAACCTATAATAATAGTAGGAAAAGGCATAATGATGGTGTAGCGCTGACGTTGAAGAACCAGAAAACGGCAGTATATCTTCACAGGAAAATGCTCTTTTATTGAACAGTCTAGAGGTGCGTGATGCATTGTATTTGTATTATTATCACGATATGAGTTTCCGCGATAAACACATTAATGACTGAACCGATCCAATTACCTCATACACATCAGTGCCAGAAAGACCTCATTACATTGACCAACAAACCGTTACAAGCCTACTTCTCTGTGCTGAACCTGCTGTCCCATGTGGGAGACACGTGACTTAACCATTCAACCCAAGAGCCGACTACCGAACTCGCACTCCATCCGAGAGCTCAAAATATCTCCCATAACCTAGCTTTGATGGAAATTCAACCTAAAACAGGTGCAGCAAAGGGCAAAACATGCAGCACACAGGGAAGCTCAGGCTCTTCTGTTTTTCTGCTAGCCAGCTGGGCTACTGAATTGAATTACTGAGCATTGAATTAAGTATTGTTTGCAATATGTTGTGCTCCACTTGTTCATCATATTTTATTGTATTGCACGGAGTTTTGTAGTTTTTTGTAGTTGAATGCACTGTGTTGTAGAGTTCTGTGCTCAACTCTGTTTCTCTCTGTATCTACAGTGACTTGGTTCTATCAGTGTCTGAGCTCAGGACCGTCTTTCTCTCTAACCTTCTGGTAACTAGCAAAGATACTTTATCTAGACGGACCAAGCGCTTCTTGTAAGTCGCTCTGGATCAGAGCGTCTGCTAAATGCTGTAAATGTAGATGTACTGAAGCTCGCTACCTTATGCCCCCCAGAGTCCTTCAAAATAAGAGGGACCAACTAAGAGCTACACTGGAGCAATTTATCGCTTCTCATATGGTCATCATGATATCGTACAGCTTTATTGAGCACTGCGTTTTATGTCCGTATCGTGCAGCATTAAATCAGCAGAATAAAAGTTAAAACAGCCGTAATAGGTGGAACGGTCACCTCATGACTTCTCTCTGTCATAGGCACTAAACCCACAGCCCAGCACAATAAAACAGTCAAACAGCTAACAAACAACAACATAAACAACAACGTGTTGGGGTGGGGGGGCGTAAATGTGGTGCAGCTTTAATTTAAATCTGAAGCCCCCTTGTTAACACTGAGCAGGTGGCAGCCGCAATAGTTTTAATAAGCCTATAATTAAACCTAGTGTTGGGCTAACCTGCGATGTCAGTGGTGTTCCACAATTAAAAAATCCATTATCTTGGGTGTAATCTGGGTCTGGAGAGCCAGGTTCAGATGTAAGATGGGGAAAAAACTGAAACGTTGGATGTGTTGAGAATGAACAGAGATTCTTAAACCTCCATTAACATCCAGCAACCAGTGATGATGAAATAAATTCACAGAATGCTTCATATTTGAAAAGTGGCTGAGGCAGATAACTTATCAAGAAATTACAGTAAATAGGTAAATAGGTAATTACAGCATAGTACTCAAATTATTGATGCTCCAAAAAAGCTAAAATCTTAAGGACAGACTCTACACTGTATAAGTTACTGTTGAATAAATAACAATAATGACAACTGTTAATATCTCTCCCTCTCTCTCTCTCTCTCTCTCTCTCTCTCTCTCTCTCTCTCTGTCTCTCTCTCTCTCTCTCTCTCTCTCTCTCTCTCTCTCTCTGTCTGTCTGTCTGTCTGTCTGTCTGTCTCTCTCTCTCTCTCTCTCTCTCTCTCTCTCTCTCTCTCTCTCTCTCTCTCTCTCTCTCTCTCTGTCTCTGTCTCTGTCTCTGTCTCTGTCTGTCTGTCTGTCTGTCTCTGTCTCTCTCTCTCTCTGCAGCATCAAGCTGTTAGCAGTTCAGGACCTGGCTGACCGTGAAGCTTTGAATAAGGTACTGCAGTAGTTCATTAATATAATGTCCATTTTCTGCTGTAAAATCATTTTTCCCTGACCCCTCAAGTCACTTTAAGAGTAGCCTGACTGTCTGACCATCATAATGACTGCTGTAATTCTAGCTGTTAGCTCTGGTTGGAGATTCTTGTTGCAAGTTAAATCAACATTCATACTGTAATGCAGTTAAACTGCTTGAAGGAGTAACCCAACATTTCTCAACCTAATCCACAAATTCTGCAGATTCCTACAGACCAGTCAGATCAGTTTCACTTTACTTAGAAAAAAACACTAACACTTTACTGACAGGTCATAAAGCTTTATGACACATTTACAGCATTTAGTGGATGCTCTTGCATAAGCT
>NC_051237.1:22965090-22995090 GCF_015220715.1 Pygocentrus nattereri | reverse complement strand
ACTTGGACTCTAACCCCAGAGATTCAGAGCTCAACTCGGAGTCTAACCACAGAGACTCGAGACTCGACTCGGACTCCAACCACACAGACGTTACTTGGACGCTAACCACAGAGACTCGAGACTCTGCTCAAGCTCTGATCCCTGAGACTCGACTTGGACTCCAACCACAGAGACTTGAGACTTGACTCTTGAATGTGCTTTTTTTTTTTCTTTCCTTTCTACTTTTTCATCTGGTCGTTTTACTATGTGTCTCTCTCTCTCTCTCTCTCTCTCTCTCTCTCTCTCTCTCTCTCTCTCTCTCTCTCTCTCTCTCTCTCTCTCTCTCTCTCTGATTTGTCCCTCTTGCTCTTTTCCCCACTGCACTGCAGTCAATCTGAGTCACATGGTGAAAATGATTTCACGCTGCATGTTCTGGTTGCCCTTCTGTTCTGCAGCTCTGTGCAGTGTTTCCACAGTCCAGTCTCTGTCTCCACCGTGTCCAGGCCAGACTGTGCTGCTGTGTATATCAGGGCTGCCACAAAGCTGATTAGGGGGGGGGGGGGGACACATTTGCTGCATTTCCCTTGTTTTATCTGTAGAAGCACATCTGACTTTTAATCTAGCACTGATGGCATTCACACTCAACACAACACACACCACAAAGCTGTCAGACTGCAATTCACAAGTTCTGTAATTAATGTTTAAAACTTCCATTGAGTGTGTTTTCACAGAAAAGTGAAGCTGGAAAAATTAGAACATAACACTGGAGTAACACTGATGTGGTGGTGTGTGTTGTGCTGGTCTGAGTAGATCAGACACAGCAGTGCTGCTGGAGTTTTTAAACACCTCAATGTCACTGCTGGACTGAAAATAGTTCATCAACCAAAAATATCCAGCCGACAGCGTCCTGTGGACAGCATCCTGTGACCACTGATGAAGGACTAGAGGATGACCGACACAAACAGTGCAGCAGCAGACGAGCTGTCGTCTCTGACTTTACACCTACAAGGAGGACTGACAAGATAGGAGTGTCTGATAGAGTGGACAGTGAGTGGACACAGAGTTTAAAAACTCCAGCAGCACTGCTGTGTCTGATCCACTCGCACCACCACCACGTCAGGGTTACTGCAGTGCTGAGAATGATCCACCACCCAAATAGTACCTGCTCTGTGAGGGTCCATGGGGGTCCTGACCACTGAAGAACAGGGTAACAAAGGAGCAGAGAAACAGATGGACTACAGTCTGTAACTGTAGAACTACAGAGAGCAGCTATACAGTAAGTGGAGCTGATAAGATGGACAGTGAGCGTAGAAACTTATTTGACATATAAATGTGTTTATTAAAGTTGAACCAAAATGAAATAATAGCTCATTATTAACCAGTTCTTATAAACAATGTATAAACATTGTTTTCCCTCCGGAGCAGTAATTAACTGTGTTCCTGATTTTGACTGTGTTCTATGAAAAACATTGTATTGTTTTAGTCCCCGCGACCCTGAGGGAGAAGCGGCTTGGAAAGTGTGTGTGCGTGTGTGTGTGTGTGTGTGTGTGTGTGTGTTAGTTTTGAGCTCTTTTAATGGTCTGTAAACCCTGGTGTATTACTGTTCTGCTCTGTGTGGGTGTGAGGATCACGCTGGTTAAGTTCTTTTTACAGACACTAAGGCCTTTAGTTTCGAGTTAATGTTTTGGTCTCCATGGTAACCTTCAGTTCTGTGGTGTATCTGTGGTTTTGTGATGCTCAAAGATTGTGTTGCCTCGTTCACGGAGTTGATAAGTCTCCGCTTCCTCTCCTGAGTCATCAGTGTGCCACTCAAGGCGTTAGTGCCCCCCCCACACACTAAACCATCTTTACCATGACAACAAACAGACATCATCAAAATACAGCTATAGAAAAGGACAATTCCACCATTTTAAAATTTCTGCATGATTCAGTTGTGGAGATTTCTGATTTGAGAGGGGTTTTGTGTGAAATGCTCCGTTCTGAAGAAACCTATTGAGTCAGAACTGTTCACAGTGGTGGTGATAGGAACCAGACGTCAACCTCTAAAAGCTCCCTCACAGAAAGTTACTACTGAAATGGTTATAGATTCACTGCTTGAGGTTTTACAAGGTTTTAGTGTAAAATGTATTTTTACTGCATCTGTGGTGGTGGCGTACATGCATGGCAATTCTTAAATAATTGTTCCACTTTATTATTCCACTCAGTGGCCACTTTATTAGAAACACCTACCTTGTATATGTAACAAAGATGATGGTAAAAGTGGAATAATAAAGAACTATTTTACCATCATCAGTGTTACATATAAAAACATGTTAAGGTTCACTGGTAGGTTTGGGTAGTAAATAGTGTTGCTATATTTATAGTGCTGTAGACCCCTGGTTCCTATCACCTATAAAGTGGCCAGGGAGTGGAATTACATGATAGCTGTTTCTGATAAAATGGCCAGTGAGTGGAAGCACAAGGTTGGTGTTTCCAATAAAGTGGCCAGTGAGTGAAAGTAAGATAGGTGTTTCTAATAAAATGGCCAGTGAGTGGAAGCACAAGGTTGGTGTTTCCAATAAAGTGGCCAGTGAGTGGAATTACATGGTAGCTGTTTCTGATCAAATGGCCAGTGAGTGGAAGCACAAGGTTGGTGTTTCCAATAAAGTGGCCAGTGAGTGAAAGTAAGATAGGTGTTTCTAATAAAATGGCCAGTGAGTGGAAGCACAAGGTTGGTGTTTCTAATAAAGTGGCCAGTGAGTGGAATTACATGGTAGCTGTTTCTGATCAAATGGCCAGTGAGTGGAAGCACAAGGTTGGTGTTTCCAATAAAGTGGCCAGTGAGTGTAAATGCTGTGTGAGCTGTGTGTGTGTTGTGTTTGGATGTGTACTAACGGAAAGAAGGGCTTCCACTGCTCTGAGTCATTGCTATTATAAAGAGGCTGCAGGGACATCTGCTACAAATAGAGCCTTTACCAGGAATTAACCCACAATCTGACTGGAACTTTCACTTTGAGTGATGCACTTGAATACAATGTGTACATTATTTCTACATTAACACATTATTTTATCAGTCAAAATTACAATCCTTCAGTTCACTTACGAGAAGCAACATTTTGTTAATCTGAAAGGCGAAAATTGAAAGCAGGACTGTTTTCAGTGCATGCCTTTCAGAGGCTGAATTGTTTTGGGCTGTTTCCTTTGAACCGAGTTGTTTATATGATGCGCTTTTTCCTAGAAACTCTGATTTCTCAGGAAAAAGGCATTTCCTTTACTCATGTTCAGACAGAACACAAGTGTGTACAGCAGCTTTAACCTAAACTCCACTAAAAGTGCAGTGAAATAATGACCAAGGCAGTCTGTGCCTGTTAACCCATTGCCAACTAGCTTTATCCCCTACTTGAGTGGAAAAAACTGTGTAATCATTTGTACAAATCCAGCAAAACTGGACATTGAAAAACTGGAAAATTACTGTAGTACACGGAACAAAGTAAATGGATCTGCTTGCTGGCCTCCTGCTGCCTGCAGGGGGCGACGATGAGGGGAGATCAGGGGAATAATGTGTGTTTGGAGAGCCCAGGGGGATATCGGACACAGCTTCTGGATCACCCTGGACTGGTATTTGGGGTACCAGTGTCGGGTATCTGACCCAATAACTTAACACTGGCACAGTGACTCAGATACAGACTAATTGAGTCACATTGGACTTGTGATATTGATATTCACCGCATTCGTTTATGATTTATTCAGCCATGTGACGCCACCAGGAGTCTTCAAGAACCCTGTGATTTGAATGCCACTACTGAACACATACATGCAGCAAAGTTTAACACCTTGCTTTCTCAAACTGCTTTTAATGCAGCTGAACAGATTTCCTTTGTCAGTTTGCAGTAACATTAAGTGGGGAGCTGTTTAGATCTCATCATTTTTCTTTACCAAAATAACTGCAGGTGTTTAAACCGCGATTGAGCCAAAATGCCAGGAGGTATTATTATTTTTTTACTTCATTAAAAAGTAACAGTGAAAAACAGAATTGGAAAGTTTGTGAGCAAGCTTTTAGTCGGCTTCACAAAGCCGTTACTTTGAAATCTCAGGTGGTTGCTAAGGTGTTGCTGGGCCATTTCTATGGAATGCCAATTTTTTGCTAAAATGTTGCTAGGCCATTGCTGTGGTACCCCAGGTGGTTGCTAAGGTATTGCTTGGACATCACTGTATTAACCCAGGTGGTTGCTAGGGTGTTGCTAGGCCATTGCTGTGGTACCCCAGGTGGTTACTAAGGTATTGCTTGGACATCACTGTATTAACCCAGGTGGTTGCTAGGGTGTTGCTAGGCTATTGCTGTGGTACCCCAGGTGGTTACTAAGGTATTGCTTGGACATCACTGTATTAACCCAGGTGGTTGCTAGGGTGTTGCTAGGCCATTACTGTGGTTACTAAGGTATTGCTTGGACATCACTGTATTAACCCAGGTGGTTGCTAGGGTGTTGCTAGGCCATTACTGTGGTACCCCAGGTGGTTACTAAGGTATTGCTTGGACATTGCTATGTTAACCCCTTAACATTCTAGGTTTATTTCATACTAAGGTGTGTGTGTGTGTGTGTGTGTGTGTGTGTGTGTATAAATATATAAAATATAAAAGAACAATGGACTGAACATCCTAGAGTCCAGACCTCAGTATCACTGAATGTTTGGTATTACTTGGATCATTAAAAGCAGAAAGTGTAAATCAAATTTTCAAGACTGAACTTTGGAGGTGTGGAACAACACCCATGTAGATATCTTTGAAAAATGTATCGAATAGAATGGAAGCTGTAATAAAGGTAAAAGGGGGACATAAATAAATACTCAAAAAATGATATATTTACTTTTTAGTTAAATTTTTAGTTTAGTCTTAGCGGCTGAGTAAATAGTTGTAACCTACTGACCTTCACCTCTTGATTGATTTAATGATTGATTGCATGGTCCAGTATCCAGTATATGTATACATGTCTACGTGCATCTGCTCTCGTTTCTACTAGAAGTCTGGCTTCCTCGACTCTTTAGTTTAAGCGAGTCTGATTGCCAGCAGGTTCTCTGATTCGCAGCTTCTGCCAAAGCCCTTCAACTATTATCGCCGAGATTCAGTTACAGTAACTCAGCCTGCATAGTGGAAGCCGCTGGGCAACCAGCCATCGTTTTGGCATTTGCAGGTTTACAGAAAGAACTCTTATGGGACTTTTATGGGAACTCTTATGGGACTTTTATCAAGACTGTTGTTCATCATTCATCTGCCTGGAACTGGAGCACAGCACTTTAAGAGCTGCGGCCCTGTCCAAAATCACCCTCATTCCCTAACCCCCTTTTATAAGTATATTTCAACAAAAAATACTTTTACAGTTATTAAACCAACATAATCAATCAGCCAAGATATTTTTGGTGTTTCAAGACATCTTGAGCTCTGTATTTTATCCATGTGCTATAACACAGATTTTACGAAAAATGTCTGCACAGTTCAGTTGCTGAGATGTAAACAGAGTCACTCAAAGTGGGTTTGGTGTGAAATGGTTCAGAGCGCTTTACAGTGGTGGTGATGGGAACCAGGGGTCACTATGACTACGACATAAATATACACATTTTATTTACTATCCAGAACCACCAGAGAACCCACACGAGTCTTCTGAGTTTTATTTGTAATGTTGATGATGGTAAAATAGTGGAAAATCAGAAAAAGTAAGTTTACTTTACCTTGCAATGCCCAACATTTTCCACATCTTATTCTGTGTGAACACCACAGTATGCTTTTTTTTTTTCTTTTTTTTTTTTGGCCAATAGCTTCTCAAGACTTGTAAAATCTCTCAGGCATCAGGCACTGGCCACTTTATTAGAAACATTTACCTTTTACTTCCACTCACTGGCCACTTTATTAGAAACACATGCCATGTGCTCCCACTCACTGGCCACTTTATTGGAAACACCTACCTTGTGCTCCCACTCACTGGCCACTTTATTGGAAACACCTACCTTGTGCTCCCACTCACTGGCCACTTTATTGGAAACACCTACCTTGTGCTCCCACTCACTGGCCACTTTATTGGAAACACCTACCTTGTGCTCCCACTCACTGGCCACTTTATTGGAAACACCTACCTTGTGCTCCCACTCACTGGCCACTTTATTGGAAACACCTACCTTGTGCTCCCACTCACTGGCCACTTTATTGGAAACACCTACCTTGTGCTCTCACTCACTGGCCACTTTATTAGAAACACCTGCCTTGTGCTCCCACTCACTGGCCACTTTATTGGAAACACCTGCCTTGTGCTCCCACTCACTGGCCACTTCATTAGAAACACCTGCCTTGTGCTCCCACTCACTGGCCACTTTATTGGAAACACCTGCCTTGTGCTCCCACTCACTGGCCGCTTCATTAGAAACACCTGCCTTGTGCTCCCACTCACTGGCCACTTTATTGGAAACACCTACCTTGTGCTCTCACTCACTGGCCACTTTAATAGAAACACCTACCTTGTGCTCCCACTCACTGGCCGCTTCATTAGAAACACCTACCTTGTGCTCCCACTCACTGGCCACTTTATTGGAAACACCTACCTTGTGCTCCCACTCACTGGCCACTTTATTGGAAACACCTACCTTGTGCTCCCACTCACTGGCCACTTTATTGGAAACACCTACCTTGTGCTCCCACTCACTGGCCACTTTATTGGAAACACCTACCTTGTGCTCCCACTCACTGGCCACTTTATTGGAAACACCTGCCTTGTGCTCCCACTCACTGGCCACTTTATTGGAAACACCTACCTTGTGCTCCCACTCACTGGCCACTTTATTGGAAACACCTACCTTGTGCTCCCACTCACTGGCCACTTTATTGGAAACACCTGCCTTTTGCTCCCACTCACTGTCCACTTTATTAGAAACACCTGCCTTGTGCTCCCACTCACTGGCCACTTTATTGGAAACACCTACCTTGTGCTCCCACTCACTGGCCACTTTATTGGAAACACCTACCTTGTGCTCCCACTCACTGGCCACTTTATTGGAAACACCTGCCTTGTGCTCCCACTCACTGTCCACTTTATTAGAAACACCTGCCTTGTGCTCCCACTCACTGTCCACTTTATTGGAAACACCTGCCTTGTGCTCCCACTCACTGGCCACTTTATTGGAAACACCTACCTTGTGCTCCCACTCACTGGCCACTTTATTGGAAACACCTACCTTGTGCTCCCACTCACTGGCCACTTCATTAGAAACACCTACCTTGTGCTCCCACTCACTGGCCACTTTATTGGAAACACCTGCCTTGTGCTCTCACTCACTGGCCACTTTATTAGAAACACCTACCTTGTGCTCTCACTCACTGGCCACTTTATTAGAAACACCTGCCTTGTGCTCCCACTCACTGGCCACTTTATTGGAAACACCTACCTTGTGCTCCCACTCACTGGCCACTTCATTAGAAACACATGCCATGTGCTCCCACTCCTTGGCCACTTTATTAGAAACACCTACCTTGTGCCTACACTCCCTGGCCACTTTATTGGAAACACCTACCTTGTGCTCCCACTCACTGGCCGCTTCATTAGAAACACCTGCCTTGTGCTCCCACTCACTGGCCACTTCATTAGAAACACCTGCCTTGTGCTCCCACTCACTGGCCGCTTCATTAGAAACACCTGCCTTGTGCTCCCACTCACTGGCCGCTTCATTAGAAACACCTGCCTTGTGCTCCCACTCACTGGCCGCTTCATTAGAAACACCTGCCTTGTGCTCCCACTCACTGGCCACTTTATTGGAAACACCTACCTTGTGCTCTCACTCACTGGCCACTTTATTAGAAACACCTACCTTGTGCTCCCACTAACTGGCCACTTTATTGGAAACACCTACCTTGTGCTCCCACTCACTGGCCACTTTATAGGTGATGGGAACCAGGGGTCTACAGCACTATAAATAGAGCAACTTTATTTACTATCTAAATCCACCAGTGAAACCTCACCTTTATGTGTAGCGCTGATTATGGTAAAATAGTGCTTTGGGGACGACTCTGCCTCACTTTGCCTTAATTGTACCTCACCACCACAGATGCATTAAAAATATATTTTACACTAAAACCTTCTAAAAACTCGAGTAGTGAATTCATAACTATTTTCGTGTAGGAGATTTCCGTGAGGGAGCTTTTAGAGGTGGACGTCTGGTTCCTATCGCCACCACTGTGAGCAGTTCTGACTCTGTAGGAACAGAACGCTTCACCTCAAAGCACTCTAAATAGCTTTGCTCACATCTTAACATTTTACTATGGAAAAGACTTCGGCATGCAGTTACCACAGTGCTAATCCATGGGGGTATAAGCCAAGTTTCACGTGTTAGCTGCGTTAGCCTAACTAATGAGGCAAACTTCAGACACCCAGCATTTCTTGGCTGGTCGATTGTATTTGAGGTGGTCTAGCACTTTAAAGTCAAGTATTCGAATAAAGGAGCAGTCCCTCAGTACCTGAGAGGAAATCTCACCGCATGGGTTAATTATAGACGTAGAAGTTGATAGGAAATGTCAAGTGCCCTCATCAGATTGCACCGCTCCTGTGAGGCATGCTCAGTCGCCACTGGATCTGCACTGCTTTGCCAGGTGTTTTGCATGTTTGCAAAAGTGTCCGAGGCAGAAATGCTTAGAGCGTTGGATGGGTCTTCGGTTCCAGTCTCGGTCTCCTTCAGCTAGTTTGTGGTTCCCCTGCTCTTATACGTAGGATTCATACATATTACGCAACGAACATGACAAGATAAGATAAGATAAGAACGCAAAGTCGATGTTTCTGTTGTTGCAGCAGGACTTTGGGAAACATTCACTTCAGAGTGAGAGTCATTCAGAGTGGTTTGGTGTGAAATGGTTGCTTGTAGAGACTCAGATTTCTTTACAGTGATGCTGATGGGAACCAGGGATCACAATGCCTACAGCCTCAATGCAAAAGCATGCAATAGTTTCAGCCCCCCTGGTCAAATGATACGTTTTGTTGAATGTCTATGTGAACATATGTCACACATTCTCTACAGAGAACACACTTACTGGCATTTTTCTGCTGCTTTTAATGAGCAAATTCTGTGTGTGTGTGTGTGTGTGTGTGTGTTTACCCCAATATGTTAAATTCAGCAAATACACCAATGAATTCTGACCACCTCCTTGTTTCTGCACTCATTGTCCACTTTATCAGCTCCACTTACTGTATAGCTGCACTCTGTAGTTCTACAGTTACAGACTGTAGTCCATCTGTTTCTCTGATACTCTGTTACCCTGTTCTTCAGTGGTCAGGACCCCCATGGACCCTCACAGAGCAGGTACTATTTGGGTGGGGCACCGCAGTAACACTGACGTGTTGGAGGTGGTGTGTTAGTGTGTGTTGCGCTGGTACGAGTGGATCAGACACAGCAGTGCTGCTGGAGTTTTAAACACTGTCCACTCACTGTCCACTCTAGTAGACACTCCTGCCTTGTCGGTCCACTTTGTAGATGTAAAGTCAGAGACGACAGCTCATCTGCTGCTGCACAGTTTGTGTTGGTCAGCCTCTAGTCCTTCATCAGTGGCCACAGGACGCTGTTGGCTGGATGTTTCTGGTTGGTGGACTGTTCTCAGTCCAGCAGCGACACTGAGGTGTTTAGAAACTCCTCATAATGTTATGCCTGATTGGTGTAAATGGTAATTGTGCATGAAAATGGGCAGTAGTTCGGCCTCTGTAGAGGATGTTAAATTATTTTTACTGTAGCAATTTTTTGTTTTATTAACTGTCTGAAACCGCCAGTGAACCAACGTTCAGCCAAGCTTTTATGTCTTGTTGATGAAAAAAATAATCTCTAATTGCTTTGTTTACATTCTTAGTTCATTAGCGTAGAGCAAAGGCCTTCTTTTCCCCCATGATGATTCAGTAAGTTGCTCTGTGGGCTCGAGTCATCTAATTATGGATAAATATGGAAACAGCGTTAACTAGAAGGTCTTAATGGCCGAGCTCTGGCATGTCTTACTGCCCATCCTGACCATATCGGGCGTACGGCAGACTCCAAGGATCTTTTGTGGCTCAGTTGGTGGAAGATCTCTTGCTAGTAAAGCTCCTGAGCTCTGCGATAGCTTTCCAGAGAATGTCAGAAACCCCGGCTCGGTAGGTTTCAATTTTAATGCGGCTCATTTTCACCTGTGGTCTGAAATTGCGATGGTTTTTTTTTTAGATCTCAGTGGTTTTATCCTTTCTTTCTTGTACAAGAGGCGATGTTGAAATCTCTGTGAGGGATTTGGACAGCCAGCTTTTTCAGTAAGAGCAGATCACAGGTGGAATGTAGACACATTCATAGTACATGTAAAGCTGATTCATGACAAAAAATAAATAATGTCATCGTAGTACATAAATCACTAACTGCTGAGGTCAATACCTGCACTGTAAAAAGTGGCTCGTCAGACCTACTTATATAAAATATTAATATATAATATTTACTATATAAAATACTAAAATATTAGTTCATGTGGTAACAAGCGATTTAACTAGTTTTATTCAACTAAAAAATTGAATCGTTCATTTATTTAATCGTTTGATTATTTAGGTTGAATAAAACTAGTTCAGTTGCTTGTTGCCACATGAACTAATATTTTTAAGTAGGTCTGACGAGCCACTTTTTTACAGTGTATGTGTGAGTTTTAAATATAAGCTGTAGTTTTGAGCAGCAAACAAGGTCTCAGCATGTGTGTCTTCTTTAGTGCTGCTGGAAAAGGATCTGAGGTGGCTTCTCATGAAGCTGCTGGAGAGGAAGAACAAAATCACATAAAGGGAGTCAGTTTCTAAAAGATCTAGTTTAATCTAAAAGACCGTTTTGGTTTAGCAACTTTCCATTGCGTAACTTCATGTGTTATTTTGTGGTTTTCGTGTCACTATTGTGCTTGAATGTGCTTAAAAAAAAGAGCCATGACGACTTTGTGCTCAAACTTTTGACTGCTTCGGTGTTTATCAAAGCAGATGTAAACAGCATTAGTAAAGGGTCCCTAGTCTACATTTTTATTGTGCCTGTAAGATTGATATATGTAAATGAGCTCTGTTCCGATTGGCTGCCTTGTATTGTGAAAAAGCACGCAGAGCTGAAACGCGTGCGAGATGAACGATAAGGGCTGCAGAAAGTGCAGTAAGGTGTCCACATGTGCAGATAGATAAAATAAACCTATGATTTAACACGAGATCAAGTCCTCAACTCTCCTCTTTCCTCTTCTGGTCCCACTGGGGAAAGCTGAAGAGCCTAATTGCTTCAATGACAAAGGGTCTCCAGAGTCTGTCATTTGAGCAGCTCTGTGAGAGCAACCTGCCACTAAACATGCTCCTTGTTTGGGCACCTGTGGGCAGATTCCATGTCATATCGGTTGGTGTAGTAGAAAGCAGAGGTGTCGCCCATACTGCCGACGGGGGTTCACCCTACACTATACCAATAAGAGACCTTGGGCAAGACTCCCAACGCCACCTTCACCTACCTGTGTAAAATGATCACACTAAGTCGCTCTGGATAAAAGTGTCTGCCAAATGGCGTAAAATGTAAATATGTTGATCTAAGTGTGAATAAGTGAGCACATCCTCTACAGAGAACACACTTTAATAGCACATTTGAATAAATTCCTGTTTATTTACTGAATTTAACATACTAGGGGGGAAAAAATAAAACATAAAATGTGGCCTGTGCCAAAGTTATGGCATCTTTTTAGATTTTAAATATTTTTCCCACTATTTTAAACACAGCAAATAAGTTATGATTGTTCCTTGTAGATGATGTTTTAACTTCTTTTTCACTTCAAAATCAACAAAATGTCTCACTTTAGCTAGGCATGTTTTCACGTGAGTGTATAGACTGGGGAGTGAACTGTTTTTGTACTACATTGAACTCTTTTATTTAAAAAAAAAAAAAAAAGTGTGGAGAATTTGGTTTTCCATGGTATGGGCCTTTTACGTAAATGGTGGTGTCCAAAGGCTTTAAGGCTGTGTAAGAACATTGGGCCTCATTCACCGATATATTCCCAAGTTCTTTCTTGAATGTGTTCCTTATAAAGGTCCTAATTTAGACTCTACATCAGGTTCATGAACTGTTCTTACCCAAGAACAAATCCCAGATAAGAGAACATTGGTGAATGTTCGTGAAATCTTCATGAAAACTGCGTAAGTGGGTTTTAAGAAGAAATTTCTTCTTAAGATCAGTTGGTGAATGAGGCCCTTTGATGTTTTTCACCCAGACAGTAGAACTTTCAGCAGTGTCAGGTTTGACTGTGTAGTTGCTGCAGAAGTCGATGTGAAAGTCTACCTCTTATTCTCCAGGGTATGTTTTGGTTTGTCTGAGTTTTCATGACTAAATCTTCAGTAACTGCATGAAATAAATGTGAATTTTTAATTTATTTCATTTTATTTGGTAAAAGTTCCCCTCAAATTAACAGAACATGTGGTTTATGATCTACACATATTCCTATATGCTTACAATTTACTGCTGAAAGCCAAAAATCTCCGACGCTCTTTGTGTTATTGTATAAAAGTGATGTTTCCAGAGCAGATCACTGAAGAGACGCCATCTGTTTATAGTTTAGAGCCCAGATTTGGGGAAAAACGGCTCGACTTTCAGTAGAAAAACAAAGTTCAGCTTCTTTTATTATAAGGGTTTAAAATGACGTCACCGTCTATTAGACTGGAGAGAAGAGCTACAGCCTCACACGACGCCCACCTTCTGAATGGAGCTCATGAAATATGAACGTTATGAAGAACAGGACGAAGTGTGTTCTGGACCCCCTGGTGGTCCCAACTGCAGGGTTTCAGATAAAGTGGCCATACAGTGAATGCTTTTTTTTTTTTTTGTCCTGTGTTTTTAGATCTTTTCTAAGGAATTCCCTTCTCTCTCCTCCTCTGTGTTTTAGTTTTGTGCGGAGCTGAATCAGCCGTCGCTCTTTAACGTGCGTAAGTGGAAAGGCCCTCGAGGAGCGTGGAAATGTGCCGTTTCTGAGAAACCCACTGCAGAGTCCAGTGAGGTAAGACATCATGAACACTTTAAAACAGAAACCATACACGATGCCTTTTGAGAGATCATGAGTAGGTATGAAAAACGACGTCATCAGTGACCGATTCGTTGCAGTTTTCAGTGCAGGCAGCGCATTCATGACCGTTTTAGTTAGTAGCTTACTGTGAGGGAGCTTTTAGAGGCATTCAGCTCTTCAGACGTCTGGTTCCCATCACCACCACTGTGAACAGTTCTGAATAAGTGACAGCACTGCACTCTGAATGGCTTCGTTTGCATTTTATCATTTTAAATTATGCAGAAACTTTGAAAAATCAGTGGAATTCCGCTCCAAGTCGACTTGTGGGTCAGTCAGTATGCGATTCCAGTCAGAGTTGCTGGCCAGTCTTGGAGCGCTTATTCAAAACATACGTGCAGTGCACACATTGTCCACTTTAAAAAGGAGGCCACACTGAAGTCACGCATACTAATCCACACTGACTAAGGAAGCCTCAGTCTGATCTCTAGCAGAGGGCAGCAGACGGATTTATTTAAACTGGCAGGGTCAGGAGATAAGAAATGAACACTATTATAATGTTTATACAACATAATGTCTGTGCTGTTTCCAGTAATGTGGGATAAACACATGATGTTCTCTGGAATGGATGAAGCAGGAGAAAGCTATGTTGAGGTTTAGCAGGTGTAAACACTTGCTTAGTTGCCAGTGTTTATATACTGAAGATAAATGAAGCTCATTAGAAGACGGAATGTAAATCCTGCATTTCTCTCTGACTGACCCTTTCCTTTGTTTTGTGTGTGTCTGTCTGTGTGCACGTGTGTCTGTGTGAGTGTCTGTCTGTCTGTGTGCGTGTGTCTGTCTGCGCATGTGTGCGCGTGTCTGTCTGTGTGCATGTGTCTGCGTGTCTGTCTGTCTGCGTGTCTGTCTGTCTGTCTGTCTGTCTGTGTCTGTCTGTGTGTGTCTGTCTGTCTGTCTGTGTGTGTCTGTCTGTCTGTGTGTGTCTGTCTGTGTGTGTCTGTCTGTGTGTGTCTGTGTGTGTCTGTCTGTGTGCATGTCTGTCTGCATGTCTGTGCGTGTGTGCGTCTGTCTGTGCGTGTGTGCGTCTGTCTGTGCGTGTGTGCGTCTGTCTGTGTGCGTCTGTCTGTGTGCGTCTGTCTGTGTGCGTGTCTGTCTGTGTGTGTGTGTGCGTCTGTCTGTGTGTGTGTGTGCATCTGTCTGTCTGTGTGTCTGTCTGTGTGCGTGTGTCTGTCTGTGCGTGTGTGCGCGTGTCTGTCTGTGTGCATGTGTCTGCATGTCTGTCTGTCTGTCTGTGTGTGTGTGTGTGTCTGTGCACGTGTCTGTCTGTGTGCATGTCTGTCTGTATGCATGTCTGTCTGTGTGCGTGTCTGTCTGTCTGTGTGCGTGTCTGTCTGTGTGTGTGTGCGTGTCTGTCTGTGTGTGTGTGCGTCTGTCTGTGTGTGTGTGTGCGTCTGTCTGTGTGTGTGTGTGCGTCTGTCTGTGTGTGTGTGTGCGTCTGTCTGTGTGTGTGTCTGTCTGTGTGCGTGTGTCTGTCTGTGCGTGTGTGCGCGTGTCTGTCTGTGTGCATGTGTCTGCATGTCTGTCTGTCTGTCTGTGTGTGTGTGTGTGTGTCTGTGCACGTGTCTGTCTGTGCGCGTGTCTGTCTGTGTGCGTGTCTGTCTGTCTGTGTGCGTGTCTGTCTGTCTGTGTGCGTGTCTGTCTGTGTGTGTGTGTGTGTGTGTGCGTCTGTGTGTGTGCGTCTGTCTGTGTGTGCGTGTGCGTGTGTGTGTGTGTGTGTGTGTGTGTGTGTGTGCGTCTGTCTGTGTGTGTGTGCCTGTGTGTGTCTGTCTGTGTGTGCCCGTGTGTGTGTGTGTGTGCTGCACAGAGGACAGCTGTGTGTGCTGTCTGTCTCTCTTATCTCTCACGCCTTTCTGTATCTAAATGGAGCATCAACAGCTGATCAGCCTACACACACTGCAGCCTCCAGCACAACACACACAGTTCAGAGGTCAAAGACGTCGTTATAAAACTCTATTTTGTTGTAATTCTATATGAACTGACCTACTTATGTTTCACAAAGCTTGGTAGCGTGTAGCGCGGTCATTGCTATGGAGTCTCTAGCGGTTGGTATGGGGTTCCTAGGTGTTTGCAGTGGTTTCCCAGGTGGGCAATGCTAGGCTGTTTGCTGTGGTATTCAAGGATATAAACCGAGTCTGTTCTACAGTTTCTCATTAGGCTGAATGAATAACCAGCTCTAAATGTAGATATTGTGATATAAACCGAGTCCGTTCTACAGTTTCTCATTAGGCCGAATGAATAACCAGCTCTAAATGTAGGTATTGTGATATAAACCGAGTCTGTTCTACAGTTTCTCATTAGGCCGAATGAATAACCGGCTCTAAATGTAGGCATTGTGATATAAACCGAGTCTGTTCTACAGTTTCTCATTAGGCTGAATGAATAACCGACTCTAAATGTAGGTATTGTGATATAAACTGAGTCTGTTCTACAGTTTCTCATTAGACTGAATGAATAACCGACTCTAAATGTAGGTATTGTGATATAAACTGAGTCTGTTCTACAGTTTCTCGTTAGACTGAATGAATAACTGACTCTAAATGTAGGTATTGTGATATAAACCGAGTCCGTTCTACAGTTTCTCATTAGACTGAATGAATAACCGACTCTAAATGTAGGTATTGTGATATAAACCGAGTCCGTTCTACAGTTTCTCATTAGACTGAATGAATAACCGGCTCTAAATGTAGGTATTGTGATATAAACCGAGTCTGTTCTACAGTTTCTCATTAGACTGAATGAATAACTGGCTCTAAATGTAGGTATTGTGATATAAACCGAGTCTGTTCTACAGTTTCTCATTAGGCTGAATGAATAACCGACTCTAAATGTAGGTATTGTGATATAAACCGAGTCTGTTCTACAGTTTCTCATTAGGCTGAATGAATAACCGGCTCTAAATGTAGGTATTGTGATATAAACCGAGTCTGTTCTACAGTTTCTCATTAGACTGAATGAATAACTGACTCTAAATGTAGGTATTGTGATATAAACCGAGTCTGTTCTACAGTTTCTCATTAGACTGAATGAATAACTGACTCTAAATGTAGGTATTGTGATATAAACCGAGTCTGTTCTACAGTTTCTCATTAGACTGAATGAATAACTGACTCTAAATGTAGGTATTGTGATATAAACCGAGTCTGTTCTACAGTTTCTCATTAGGCTGAATGAATAACCGGCTCTAAATGTAGGTATTGTGATATAAACTGAGTCTGTTCTACAGTTTCTCATTAGGCTGAATGAATAACCGACTCTAAATGTAGGTATTGTGATATAAACCGAGTCCGTTCTACAGTTTCTCACTAGACTGAATGAATAACTGACTCTAAATGTAGGTATTGTGATATAAACCGAGTCCGTTCTACAGTTTCTCATTAGACTGAATGAATAACCGGCTCTAAATGTAGGTATTGTGATATAAACCGAGTCTGTTCTACAGTTTCTCATTAGACTGAATGAATAACCGGCTCTAAATGTAGGTATTGTGATATAAACCGAGTCTGTTCTACAGTTTCTCATTAGACTGAATGAATAACCGGCTCTAAATGTAGGTATTGTGATATAAACCGAGTCCGTTCTACAGTTTCTCATTAGGCTGAATGAATAACCGGCTCTAAATGTAGGTATTGTGATATAAACCGAGTCTGTTCTACAGTTTCTCATTAGGCTGAATGAATAACCGACTCTAAATGTAGGTATTGTGATATAAACCGAGTCTGTTCTACAGTTTCTCATTAGACTGAATGAATAACCGACTCTAAATGTAGGTATTGTGATATAAACCGAGTCTGTTCTACAGTTTCTCATTAGGCTGAATGAATAACCGACTCTAAATGTAGGTATTGTGATATAAACCGAGTCTGTTCTACAGTTTCTCATTAGACTGAATGAATAACCGACTCTAAATGTAGGTATTGTGATATAAACCGAGTCTGTTCTACAGTTTCTCATTAGACTGAATGAATAACCGACTCTAAATGTAGGTATTGTGATATAAACCGAGTCTGTTCTACAGTTTCTCATTAGACTGAATGAATAACCAACTCTAAATGTAGGTATTGTGATATAAACCGAGTCTGTTCTACAGTTTCTCATTAGGCTGAATGAATAACCGACTCTAAATGTAGGTATTGTGATATAAACCGAGTCTGTTCTACAGTTTCTCATTAGGCTGAATGAATAACCGGCTCTAAATGTAGGTATTGTGATATAAACCGAGTCTGTTCTACAGTTTCTCATTAGGCTGAATGAATAACCGACTCTAAATGTAGGTATTGTGATATAAACCGAGTCTGTTCTACAGTTTCTCATTAGGCTGAATGAATAACCGACTCTAAATGTAGGTATTGTGATATAAACCGAGTCTGTTCTACAGTTTCTCATTAGACTGAATGAATAACCGACTCTAAATGTAGGTATTGTGATATAAACCGAGTCTGTTCTACAGTTTCTCATTAGACTGAATGAATAACTGACTCTAAATGTAGGTATTGTGATATAAACCGAGTCTGTTCTACAGTTTCTCATTAGGCTGAATGAATAACCGACTCTAAATGTAGGTATTGTGATATAAACCGAGTCTGTTCTACAGTTTCTCATTAGGCTGAATGAATAACCGGCTCTAAATGTAGGTATTGTGATATAAACCGAGTCTGTTCTACAGTTTCTCATTAGACTGAATGAATAACCGACTCTAAATGTAGGTATTGTGATATAAACCGAGTCTGTTCTACAGTTTCTCATTAGGCTGAATGAATAACCGACTCTAAATGTAGGTATTGTGATATAAACCGAGTCTGTTCTACAGTTTCTCATTAGGCTGAATGAATAACCGACTCTAAATGTAGGTATTGTGATATAAACCGAGTCCGTTCTACAGTTTCTCATTAGACTGAATGAATAACCGACTCTAAATGTAGGTATTGTGATATAAACCGAGTCCGTTCTACAGTTTCTCATTAGACTGAATGAATAACCGACTCTAAATGTAGGTATTGTGATATAAACCGAGTCCGTTCTACAGTTTCTCATTAGGCTGAATGAATAACCGGCTCTAAATGTAGGTATTGTGATATAAACCGAGGCTGTTCTACAGTTTCTCATTAGACTGAATGAATAACCGACTCTAAATGTAGATATTGTGATATAAACCGAGTCTGTTCTACAGTTTCTCGTTAGACTGAATGAATAACCGGATCTAAATGTAGGTATTGTGATATAAACCGAGTCTGTTCTACAGTTTCTCATTAGGCTGAATGAATAACCGACTCTAAATGTAGGTATTGTGATATAAACCGAGTCTGTTCTACAGTTTCTCATTAGACTGAATGAATAACCGACTCTAAATGTAGGTATTGTGATATAAACAGAGTCTGTTCTACAGTTTCTCATTAGACTGAATGAATAACGACTCTAAATGTAGGTATTGTGATATAAACCGAGTCTGTTCTACAGTTTCTCATTAGACTGAATGAATAACCGGCTCTAAATGTAGGTATTGTGATATAAACCGAGTCTGTTCTACAGTTTCTCATTAGACTGAATGAATAACCAACTCTAAATGTAGGTATTGTGATATAAACCGAGTCTGTTCTACAGTTTCTCATTAGACTGAATGAATAACTGACTCTAAATGTAGGTATTGTGATATAAACTGAGTCTGTTCTACAGTTTCTCATTAGACTGAATGAATAACCGACTCTAAATGTAGGTATTGTGATATAAACCGAGTCTGTTCTACAGTTTCTCATTAGGCTGAATGAATAACCGACTCTAAATGTAGGTATTGTGATATAAACCGTGTCTGTTCTACAGTTTCTCATTAGACTGAATGAGATTATTTTCTAACTAGGTCAGTTAGTATAAAGCTGCAACAAATTAGATTTTCTCTTCATGAATTTTATGGTGACACCTGGCTTCTTTTGACACGCGGCGGTGTCTGAAATCATGTGTCTGTGTACACTGCGGTTCACACTTTCAGAGGAAATGCAAATATGACCTGATGGCTCTCGTGTTTATGGAAGACGGTGATCACTGATCAGAAAGGACATCAGCTGGAACCGTTCAAATCTTAGGGGCAAATAGGCTTCTGTGATGTGATGTTGGTTTGTGCGCATACCATTGCTGCTGTAAGAAAACCTGTTATTCCACTTCTTTATTTGTGTTTTTGTTTATTTTTACACCGTTTGCTGAAAGGCCAACTGCCCTTTACAGTGTATGAACAGAAGTGTTTACAGAAGTTTTAACAGAGAAGATTTATCCTTCTCCTCTGAAGTTACTGTTTCAGCAATGCAAGGTTTTACATTACATTATTTAATTCAAGAAAAATGTACGCTATGTGCCCTTTAATGAAATATTACTGTAAATATACACTCACCCACTTTATTAGGTACACCTGTTCAATTGCTTGTTAACACACAGCTAATCAGCCAATCACACGGCTGCAACTCACTGCATTTAAGCCTGTAGAGGTGGTCAAGACAACTTGCTGAAGTGCAGACCGAGCATCAGAACGGGGAAGAAAGGGGATTTAAGTGACTTTGAACGTGGCGTGGTTGTTGGTGCCAGACGGGCTGGTCTGAGTGTTTCAGAAACTGCTGATCTACTGGGATTTTCACGCACAACCATCTCTAGGGTTTACAGAGAACGGTCCGAAAAAGAGGAAATATCCAGTGAGCGGTCAGTTGTGTGGACGAAAATGCCTTGTTGATGTGAGAGGTCAGAGGAGAATGGGCAGACTGGTTCCAGATGATAGAAAAGCAACAGGAATTCAAATAACCAACCAAAATCTCTGAGGAACGTTTCCAACACCTTGTTGAAAGTGTGCCACGAAGAATTAAAGCAGTTCTGAAGGCAAAAGGGGGTCCAACCTTTTACTAGCAAGGTGTTCCTAATAAAGTGGCTGGTGAGTGTAGTTTAATCAGCCTAATTTTCAGCTGTAGGTACAGAGAAGACAGTGGCACAACACACCTACAGTACCATAGCCAATAGCACTGTATTATATCCAGATCAGCAGATATTTGCTTAAAAATATGTGTGCGCATTGTATGTGTCTATATTTGCACTAAATACTTTATTTAACTGATTTTGTAACCCCCCCACCCCCAAAAATGTATCTATCTATAAATCTAATCCAGGCAGATTTAGGCCCGTTTTCTACATTTAATAAATGTTTTTGTATCAGCATCGGCAGATGTGAACATGAAAAATATTGGATATCAGCATCGGCCCTCGATTTCCATATCAATGCATCCCTAATAAAATTACATAAAAAACAGGAATGATGCATACAGTATTACAATCCATGAAGCATGGTCCGAACTGCTGAAATAATATAACGTGTTTTTTTTTTTTTATTTTACAGTACTGCTGAGATTTTGGAAATATCCATAAATTGAAGCAGGTTTTGTTCTTTTGTATTGAGACTTGTGTTACTGAATAACCTGTGCTAATGTAGTTGTGTTGTTTTTGTATAGGGTTCAGAATATTCCGGTTTTCTCTGGGACTCCTCAGCTGGAATTGAGCTGAAGGACGCCCTGGTGCTGGACAGCGCCGCTGCTAACGGCAACGGAAACCACGGCCAGCCTAAACTGTTCCTTGCCCGCTTTTGCGTAAGTACCAACAGCTTTCATCAGAGGAGGAGAAGGCATTCTGCTTCTGATGTTTGTTTTTTTTTAATGAAGAAAATTGATTATTATAGGAGTCCTGTAATGTAATTACAAGGCACATAAATCTTGATATGGAATCCAGCACAATTCTCTGTTATGCAGTTGTCTTGGACATTTAAGATTAGTTTAATTAGATAAGTAATTTAATTTGTCTGATTACAACAACAGAATACAGCAAATCAAAGTAATAATGATAAAAATAATCCACTTTTGCAATCATTGTTACATAACTGATCACCGCTAATCCTGGCCATGTCTTTCTAGCTCAGTGGAATCTTTCTACCAACAGACCACTGAAGTTATGTGATCGTTCATGCCCATATTAGGAGCTCCGGATCTTGGGTGTTCTTCTCTGTGGGAGATTTGAATGGCTTTTTCCAAAAAAATTGCTGCTGTTGTGTGATGTGGTTATCGGAAATGTTGTAAAGTCAGTACACCGTGAGGCTCCTGAGCGGCGCATCCGTCCAGTTACATTGTGTGAGCGGCGGTTCGAAAAAGATACGGTGGCGCTTCACAGGTCTCGGAGGAGGCCTGTGCTGTCCTTCGCCCTCCTAGTATCGTGTGATTGGGTGTGTCCTAAGTAGTAGGTGGAATTGAAAACAACTAAAATGGTGGGCGGAGGGTTTTCTGAATTACCGGATCGTTAAGGAGTTAAATGTGAACATGGTGACGTGCAAGCTAACATTGCTGAACATTGGGATATATATATATCTGCATATATATCTCCAATATATCGCCAATATCTCTCTCACAAACCAGCAAGCTTTGTTAAATGAAGCAGTGAAGCTGCTTTGGCAGTTTTAGGCCACAGTTCGAGTAGCTGGTGTTTGGTTTACTTTCGTGCAGCATTATTTAGGGCACAGGAGTGTTGGTTCATTAGTAGCATGAATGTCAAATTATTCACGTTTCTGCCTCTTAATTCAAGGAAAACTGTTCAGATTTGTTAACCCCAGGATGCAATTCAGAGATTTTCAAATGCTCCATTCGTTTCTCCCATTAAGATAACCTGATTAAAGCTGGAGGTCCAAATTTCGTATCGTCTGCACTCTGTATATAGCTTGTATATACAGGGTGAGTCAAAAGTCACAGGACAGGTTTTATTTTACTTTATTTTTTATTTTATTATCGACTTTTATCTCTGGGGTCATCTCAAACGAATTGTTTGCTGAGAAAATCCGCAACAAACACCACCTTCAGCGCTGAATCGTGGAGGCTTGTGACAGCATAAAAAATAAAATAAGATAAGAGGGTGTCCTGTGACTTTTGACTCACCCTGTGTAGTAAATGACAGTAAAACCTCTTGAACCTGAACTTGAAGACTAAGGTGCCCTTTTGGGGCAGTCGTGGGCTGGAGGTTAGGGATCTGGCCCTGTGACCGGAAGGTTGCCGGTTCGATCCCCAGGGCTGACAGTCCATGACTGAGGTGTCCTTGAGCAAGACACCTAACCCCCAACTGCTCCCCGGGCGCCGTGGATAGGGCTGCCCACCGCTCCGGGCAAGTGTGCTCACTGCCCCCTAGTGTGTGTGTGTTCACTAGTGTGTATGTGGTTTTTCACTTCACGGATGGGTTAAATGCAGAGGTGGAATTTCCCCAGTTGTGGGATTGGAACTTAACCACAAAATGCTGCTCGACTTCAGGGGTCTACTGCGTAAACTACAATGTAAGGGTGGGAGAAATGGCAAAATGTCAGATCACAATGCAGCATTGTCACAAACATTATTTTATCTTTTTGCGTGGAAATGTGGTTGGTCAGTGTTCTTAAAGTATGGGCGATATCCACGATTCACTCAGAAAAGCATCATCACAACAACAAAACAGTAATTATTAATATTATATTGCCTCTCCACGACAGTGGGTGAGTGTTTGGATAAAACAGCTCACATGCTCAAACTGTTAGCTTTCCTCTTTACCTCCAACACCAGATCGGATCATCAGAACTCACCTTGGTGAACGTTCACCTGAAAACACCTGCATTGCCAAGGGAGCAGAATGGACGGAAGCACGGCTCCAGCAGGCCGAGACACCACAGACTGAGCACTGCGGTGCAGGACACGCTGAGAGGTTAGTCCAAAGGTCAGATTAATTTATTAGCCAATTACTGGTGGATAATTGGTTCTGGATTACAAACATCACTCAAACTCATCCCAACGGTGGAGCTCAGACATTAAACGCTGTAAAGGGGATTTGTTGTTTTGACTTGGCTGCCTTGAGGTTATCCATCCTCTAATAGTTGGTGTAGCGTAGTGGGTAATTCTCTAGACTGGGCTTTGAGTTCCCTGCTTGCGTAACCATACCACGCTACATTTGCTGACTGCTGATGAAATTGTAATTTAAATGTAAATTAACAGAACGATTCTTATTATTTTGTATTAGTATACCTTCAGTCAATAACACATTTCAAGACAGCCAGATTACTTGTTTAAGTACATTTTTTTTTTTTTTTTACAGTGCTTTAGTGCAGCGCTGGGGGGATTTATACCCCTCTAGTCGATGCTTGGCTTTTGACGTGGTGACCTTAGGCTCATATGCGGCTACTCCAGAGTGTCCCTTCTGTTGGTTTGATGGAGATTATACAAGCTGAACTCCTCTGTCAGTGTGGAGGACCTTACAGCGGAGTTAGAAGGAACAGAAAGCAGAAAGTAATTGTATAAAAACAAGTGTATTCTGCTTTTTTAATAATGTAACAATAAAATTGTCTACAAATATTTCCATATTCAATTTTGTTTATTAAAATAAAAACAATATTAAAAACTTTAATTACATGTTTTATTAAAAGTGACATTGAACCTAGAATGAGTTAACGACTTAACCTGAAGAGGGCAGCAGTTCACTTATAGTGTCGAGCAGACAGCGAAAGAAAAAGAACAAGTTGAGAGTGTTTCTATGTCCATTTTACTGTCGTGACTATAAATATGTCTCGGTATGTGCTGATGTACTAGCACAGGGGATATATATATATATATATATATATACATATATATATATATATACACACACACACACACACACACACACACACACACACACACACATATATGCATGTCAGACTTGCTTTGCTCTGCTTTAGCTCAGCTCTAGTCGCTTTTCTCACATCTCCAGCAGGAAACTTTTCCTCGAACAGTTTCTTCTAAAATGTTTTTTAACGTTCTGCTTTTTACGAGGCTGAAGTCGCTTCTCATTCTCCAGCTTCTTGTTCAAATTTTCCTGTTCCATCTTAAATGATGCCTCAGGTGCCAGAATGTAACTGCTGCACCATTTAAGGTAGAACAGGAAAATTGAAATGGGGTGGGGGCAGCTGTTGCTGTGTCTTCTGTCTTTGGTTGTAATTGTGCTGAATCATTTCCCAATGCTTGAAAATCAAATCAGATTCCTCTGTCCTCTGAGCAGGTTTATTATGGCTCTGAGGATGGATTGTGGCTGTGTGCTATCGGCTACGTGTCAGTGGGCTTTAGCTGCCCTGCTGTCTGTATGGAAGCCCTTTGTGCTGATGAGGCAGCAGTGTGATTTAGATGGGCAGTGCTGGAGCACCGTGCAGCATTAGCAAACCCAGAGGAACTACATTCAGCATGTTTGTTTAGCAGGTCATCAGACCTTCATGCCTTCAGTTTCACATCTTTCTGTGAATCTTTGTACTGAATCGGCCGTTTTGAAGTTCAAGTTTGAAGTCTGCTTATTCTGGATAAAGAACAGAGTGGCATCATGATGTCACCAAATGCCCATTATATATGGTTCGATTAAAAAAATGTAGAGTGATATTGAAAAACATCTTATAGTGTATAAAGATTCTGATTCAGAATTATTGTTTTGTGGCCCAAGCATCAGTTCCATCAGTTGTTTGGCTTTAAGTAGTCGTTTCTGTCCCACTGTAGGGATGAAGGATGTTCTGGTGTTGGGCGGTTTCGGTCTGCCCCCAGACAGCACTGAACTGGACAATCTGAGGAAAGAAAAACTCACCGCTCTGCTGCCCCCGTCTGTCTACACCAACATCAGCACTAAATCACCACAGGGCTCCTCCGCATTGGACAACATCTGGGCCAGCCGTACCATGAAGAAGCTCCACACCGGTATGTGCCTGTGCGCATACTTTTGAACAGGCCGCTTTATTTATTTATTTATTGATTGTTTGATTGATTGATTGATTGTCATGCCAAATTCAGAAGAGACACGGCAATCGTGCGTTAAAATGTGCAGAAGTGTGTTCTCTGTAGAGGACGTGTGGTTCATTTACACTTCAACAAAACGTCATTTGACCAGGGGTGCCCAAACTTGGGGGTGAAACATCCCAACTCAAAAACTCTGGTAACGGGTTTGATCACTTGAATTACTTACGTTAGCCTTATTGAGCTACTTTTACACAGGATTTTCTATCATTTAAATACGTACCACAAAGGTTTTTGATCCAGTATGAATCTGCAGTGTGTGTAGTTTTACAGTCTGACTGTAATAATTGTGGAGTGATTTTAATCCAGTATGAATCTGCAGTGTGTAGTTTTACAGTCTGACTGTAATAATTGTGGAGTGATTTTAATCCAGTATGAATCTGCAGCGTGTGTAGTTTTACAGTCTGACTGTAATAATTGTGGAGTGATTTTAATCCAGTATGAATCTGCAGAGTGTGTGTAGTTTTACAGTCTGACTGTAATAATTGTGGAGTGATTTTAATCCAGTATGAATCTGCAGTATGTGTAGTTTTACAGTCTGACTGTAATAATTGTGGAGCGATTTTAATCCAGTATGAATCTGCAGTGTGTAGTTTTACAGTCTGACTGTAATAATTGTGGAGTGATTTTAATCCAGTATGAATCTGCAGTGTGTAGTTTTACAGTCTGACTGTAATAATTGTGGAGTGATTTTAATCCAGTATGAATCTGCAGTGTGTAGTTTTACAGTCTGACTGTAATAATTGTGGAGCGATTTTAATCCAGTATGAATCTGCAGTGTGTAGTTTTACAGTCTGACTGTAATAATTGTGGAGCGATTTTAATCCAGTATGAATCTGCAGTGTGTGTAGTTTTACAGTCTGACTGTAATAATTGTGGAGCGATTTTAATCCAGTATGAATCTGCAGTGTGTGTAGTTTTACAGTCTGACTGTAATAATTGTGGAGCGATTTTAATCCAGTATGAATCTGCAGTGTGTGTAGTTTTACAGTCTGACTGTAATAATTGTGGAGTGATTTTAATCCAGTATGAATCTGCAGCGTGTGTAGTTTTACAGTCTGACTGTAATAATTGTGGAGTGATTTTAATCCAGTATGAATCTGCAGAATGTGTGTAGTTTTACAGTCTGACTGTAATAATTGTGGAGTGATTTTAATCCAGTATGAATCTGCAGTATGTGTAGTTTTACAGTCTGACTGTAATAATTGTGGAGTGATTTTAATCCAGTATGAATCTGCAGTGTGTAGTTTTACAGTCTGACTGTAATAATTGTGGAGCGATTTTAATCCAGTATGAATCTGCAGTGTGTGTAGTTTTACAGTCTGACTGTAATAATTGTGGAGTGATTTTAATCCAGTATGAATCTGCAGTGTGTAGTTTTACAGTCTGACTGTAATAATTGTGGAGTGATTTTAATCCAGTATGAATCTGCAGCGTGTGTAGTTTTACAGTCTGACTGTAATAATTGTGGAGTGATTTTAATCCAGTATGAATCTGCAGAGTGTGTGTAGTTTTACAGTCTGACTGTAATAATTGTGGAGTGATTTTAATCCAGTATGAATCTGCAGTATGTGTAGTTTTACAGTCTGACTGTAATAATTGTGGAGCAATTTTAATCCAGTATGAATCTGCAGTGTGTAGTTTTACAGTCTGACTGTAATAATTGTGGAGTGATTTTAATCCAGTATGAATCTGCAGTGTGTAGTTTTACAGTCTGACTGTAATAATTGTGGAGTGATTTTAATCCAGTATGAATCTGCAGTGTGTGTAGTTTTACAGTCTGACTGTAATAATTGTGGAGCGATTTTAATCCAGTATGAATCTGCAGTGTGTGTAGTTTTACAGTCTGACTGTAATAATTGTGGAGCGATTTTAATCCAGTATGAATCTGCAGTGTGTGTAGTTTTACAGTCTGACTGTAATAATTGTGGAGTGATTTTAATCCAGTATGAATCTGCAGTGTGTGTAGTTTTACAGTCTGACTGTAATAATTGTGGAGCGATTTTAATCCAGTATGAATCTGCAGCGTGTGTAGTTTTACAGTCTGACGGTAATAATTGTGGAGTGATTTTAATCCAGTATGAATCTGCAGCGTGTGTAGTTTTACAGTCTGACTGTAATAATTGTGGAGTGATTTTAATCCAGTATGAATCTGCAGAGTGTGTGTAGTTTTACAGTCTGACTGTAATAATTGTGGAGTGATTTTAATCCAGTATGAATCTGCAGTATGTGTAGTTTTACAGTCTGACTGTAATAATTGTGGAGCGATTTTAATCCAGTATGAATCTGCAGTGTGTAGTTTTACAGTCTGACTGTAATAATTGTGGAGTGATTTTAATCCAGTATGAATCTGCAGTGTGTAGTTTTACAGTCTGACTGTAATAATTGTGGAGTGATTTTAATCCAGTATGAATCTGCAGTGTGTAGTTTTACAGTCTGACTGTAATAATTGTGGAGCGATTTTAATCCAGTATGAATCTGCAGTGTGTAGTTTTACAGTCTGACTGTAATAATTGTGGAGCGATTTTAATCCAGTATGAATCTGCAGTGTGTGTAGTTTTACAGTCTGACTGTAATAATTGTGGAGTGATTTTAATCCAGTATGAATCTGCAGTGTGTGTAGTTTTACAGTCTGACTGTAATAATTGTGGAGCGATTTTAATCCAGTATGAATCTGCAGTGTGTGTAGTTTTACAGTCTGACTGTAATAATTGTGGAGTGATTTTAATCCAGTATGAATCTGCAGCGTGTGTAGTTTTACAGTCTGACTGTAATAATTGTGGAGTGATTTTAATCCAGTATGAATCTGCAGAATGTGTGTAGTTTTACAGTCTGACTGTAATAATTGTGGAGTGATTTTAATCCAGTATGAATCTGCAGTATGTGTAGTTTTACAGTCTGACTGTAATAATTGTGGAGTGATTTTAATCCAGTATGAATCTGCAGTGTGTAGTTTTACAGTCTGACTGTAATAATTGTGGAGCGATTTTAATCCAGTATGAATCTGCAGTGTGTGTAGTTTTACAGTCTGACTGTAATAATTGTGGAGTGATTTTAATCCAGTATGAATCTGCAGTGTGTAGTTTTACAGTCTGACTGTAATAATTGTGGAGTGATTTTAATCCAGTATGAATCTGCAGCGTGTGTAGTTTTACAGTCTGACTGTAATAATTGTGGAGTGATTTTAATCCAGTATGAATCTGCAGAGTGTGTGTAGTTTTACAGTCTGACTGTAATAATTGTGGAGTGATTTTAATCCAGTATGAATCTGCAGTATGTGTAGTTTTACAGTCTGACTGTAATAATTGTGGAGCAATTTTAATCCAGTATGAATCTGCAGTGTGTAGTTTTACAGTCTGACTGTAATAATTGTGGAGTGATTTTAATCCAGTATGAATCTGCAGTGTGTAGTTTTACAGTCTGACTGTAATAATTGTGGAGTGATTTTAATCCAGTATGAATCTGCAGTGTGTAGTTTTACAGTCTGACTGTAATAATTGTGGAGCGATTTTAATCCAGTATGAATCTGCAGTGTGTAGTTTTACAGTCTGACTGTAATAATTGTGGAGCGATTTTAATCCAGTATGAATCTGCAGTGTGTGTAGTTTTACAGTCTGACTGTAATAATTGTGGAGCGATTTTAATCCAGTATGAATCTGCAGTGTGTGTAGTTTTACAGTCTGACTGTAATAATTGTGGAGCGATTTTAATCCAGTATGAATCTGCAGTGTGTGTAGTTTTACAGTCTGACTGTAATAATTGTGGAGTGATTTTAATCCAGTATGAATCTGCAGCGTGTGTAGTTTTACAGTCTGACTGTAATAATTGTGGAGTGATTTTAATCCAGTATGAATCTGCAGAATGTGTGTAGTTTTACAGTCTGACTGTAATAATTGTGGAGTGATTTTAATCCAGTATGAATCTGCAGTGTGTGTAGTTTTACAGTCTGACTGTAATAATTGTGGAGCGATTTTAATCCAGTATGAATCTGCAGTGTGTGTAGTTTTACAGTCTGACTGTAATAATTGTGGAGCGATTTTAATCCAGTATGAATCTGCAGTGTGTGTAGTTTTACAGTCTGACTGTAATAATTGTGGAGTGATTTTAATCCAGTATGAATCTGCAGTGTGTGTAGTTTTACAGTCTGACTGTAATAATTGTGGAGCGATTTTAATCCAGTATGAATCTGCAGCGTGTGTAGTTTTACAGTCTGACGGTAATAATTGTGGAGTGATTTTAATCCAGTATGAATCTGCAGCGTGTGTAGTTTTACAGTCTGACTGTAATAATTGTGGAGTGATTTTAATCCAGTATGAATCTGCAGTGTGTGTAGTTTTACAGTCTGACTGTAATAATTATGGAGTGATTTTAATCCAGTATGAATCTGCAGCGTGTGTAGTTTTACAGTCTGTAATAATTGTGGAGTGATTTTAATCCAGTATGAATCTGCAGTGTGTGTAGTTTTACAGTCTGACTGTAATAATTGTGGAGCGATTTTAATCCAGTATGAATCTGCAGTGTGTGTAGTTTTACAGTCTGACTGTAATAATTGTGGAGTGATTTTAATCCAGTATGAATCTGCAGTGTGTGTAGTTTTACAGTCTGACTGTAATAATTGTGGAGTGATTTTAATCCAGTATGAATCTGCAGTGTGTGTAGTTTTACAGTCTGACTGTAATAATTGTGGAGTGATTTTAATCCAGTATGAATCTGCAGTGTGTGTAGGTTTAAAGTCTGTCTGTAATAATTGTGGAGTGATTTTAATCCAGTATGAATCTGCAGTGTGTAGTTTTACAGTCTGATGGTAATAATTGTGGAGTGATTTTAATCCAGTATGAATCTGCAGTGTGTGTAGTTTTACAGTCTGACTGTAATAATTGTGGAGTGATTTTAATCCAGTATGAATCTGCAGTGTGTGTAGTTTTACAGTCTGACTGTAATAATTGTGGAGTGATTTTAATCCAGTATGAATCTGCAGTGTGTAGTTTTACAGTCTGATGGTAATAATTGTGGAGTGATTTTAATCCAGTATGAATCTGCAGTGTGTGTAGTTTTACAGTCTGACTGTAATAATTGTGGAGTGATTTTAATCCAGTATGAATCTGCAGTGTGTAGTTTTACAGTCTG
>NC_051237.1:22950090-22955090 GCF_015220715.1 Pygocentrus nattereri | reverse complement strand
CTTCAGGGCTTCAGTCCTGAACGTTCAGATGCTCCAAACAGGCCGTCCAGCCTAGAATCACTGCTAGAGTGAGCTTTTCTTACCCACTTTAAATGTTACACTACATTACATCACAGCAAACCGAGTACCCATCAGCCCCTCCCCTGAACCCCTTCTGACATCACACTGAGCGTGAAGGCCTGGAGAGGGAGAGGTGAGATAGTCATTGTCATTGTAATTTGTTCCCTCACTGGTTCTAATGTCAAGCGCTAGAACCCTTCACTCTGTTACATCACTACACTACAGTACAGTAGTGCTGATTTCTGCTGGCGTTCTATTGGATATGCAGTGTTAAGTGAGTGCCAGGCTAACGGTGGTGCACATTAACAGTGGTGCACATTGACTTTCCCACATTGGGTGAAACACTGAGGGCAGTTCTAGTTTAAACTCTGACATCTGAAGCCTGTAATGAGCTTTACTGTGTGTGTTTTAGTGTTTCAGTAAATCCGTCAGTAAATACTTCACTCTTAACACTTTAGCGGCTTTAGTCCAGCACGCTTCACTTTACTTAGAGCGGACAAATACAGCTTATGAGCTCTTATAAACTGTTATGAACAGTACTAAAAAAGCATTATGTTAACAATTCATAACGTATAATAAGCATGGATATAATGCATTTTTATAAATATTTATAGCCATGCTTATAATGCCTTATGAATGAATTACAGCATGTTATGAATGTGTTTATAGATGCTTACAAGGGTGACATTCATAGAAAGTGTTATCGTATTAATCTTTGGACAAAAACAGCTAAAGTACACTTGGGTTCAAGGTGTGTCACTTGCAGGCTGGGTGGAGGCTGAGAGATGCAGGGTTTGCCACCATAGGACACCTGGGCGCGTGTGATAATCAGGCAGGTTTGTATGTGAGCTCAGATGAGTGTGCGGAGCTCCTCGTCCGTCAGGCGGTTGACCTCCATGATCTTCCGCAGCTGCTCTGAGTAACGGCTCTGGTCCTGCAGGAAGTGAGGGATCCGCACGTGCTCCATCACGGCCAAACCCTTCAGCCTCTCCATATCCTCATAGGACACCTGCACAAACACAAACACACAGCTTTGTACAGTTTCAGCACGTTGGAGTTTCACATTGGGGGGTCCTGTGGGGGTCCTGACTACTGAAGAACAGGCTTACAAAGTATCAGAGAAACAGATGGACTACAGTCTGTAAGCATAGAACTATGAAGTGCCCCTGTATAGTAAGTGGAGCTGACTAAACGGACAGAGTGCAGGTACAAAGTGTACTGAAGTGGCCAGACAGTGTGTGCAAATGCTGAATCGATGATGGCGCCGTGCAGGTAAAAGAAAGAAAGGCTGAGTCAGTTTGACTAGGCTTTTCTTCTTCACCTTTCCAATAACAGTGGAATCACTCAGCTCCCTCAAAACACCCCTAATGTTCCTCATTGTGTGCACTTCTGGTCCATAGCATGTCTTTCCAACAACACCATCTGTGCAATTAGCCTTCAGCACAGTCACGCTCACTCCACTTCACATGCAAATGAGCACTTCTGGGTTCTCTCCAGTCTTTTCTAGAATGGAAAATCACTCAGCTGGCTGGGCTGGATACATACAAAAAGCCTGTGTTTAGAAATGACAAACTCTGGCAAGATAAATACGGATTACAAAGACTTATTCAAATCAATGTTCCCGTCTCCGTGCTTAACGCATGCCTCCGGTATGATTAACTGATGAAATCAGCAAACTTAAAGGGCCCACATCATACATTTTTCTTGCGTTCTATTTCCCCCTTGAAGTGTACTTATAATATCTGTGTGGGTTTATGTACCAGAAACAGTAACTATTCATTTCTACATGACCTCTGTCCAACCTCTGTTTATCTCTTAGAATTAAACAGGCTGTTTTCGTTACTGTGTCTTTAAGACTGATACTGGCCTGTCACCGAACCTCTGAATCATCATCATGATGATCTCCATGGACAATCCACACTGCAACTACACCTCAACAGACTCACTCTGGTCTTACTGTAACATCAATCCAGCAAATCTATACTTACACATAGAGATTGACATCTTGTATATCTTGATTTCTATATCAATGTTCTATCTCCAGTGTACCTGCATCTCATTTATTATCTACCTCAGACTCACTGACGACAGTATTACAACAGTACATATACTTTTTATTTCATAACTTTTATTTCATAACTTATTACTGTGTGTGTAATATATATATATATATATATATATATTTATTTATTTATTTATTTATTTATAGTGTGTATATATATGAGTGTATACACACACACACACACACACACACATATACACGCTTTGTCTATGCCTATGCCAGCGGTCATTAGTCGGAAGGCAGGATAAACCCTGGACAGGTCGCCAGTCCATCACAGGGCAAAGAGACAGACATACACATTCACTCACACCTAGGGGCGATGTACCACGTCCAACTGGCCTGACTGCATGTCTTTGGACTGTGGGGGTGTCACACAGACACGGGGAGAACACGCAAATTCTCCACAGAAAGGAACCTCGTCTGGGAATCGAACCCAGGCCCTTCTTGCAGTGAGGCAACAGCGCCACGCACTGCATTATGTAATAAGTGTACACATACCATACATGTAGGTTTCGTCATAATATCAATAATATTTAAGCAATAAAACACAAAGGGGAGTGATGTTATTTGCGATAACACACTCCCTCTTGTTTCTATTGCTTCAATGCAACAGTTAAATAAAGTACGAAAGAATAAACTGGGTCATGAACGTGGCTTTTAATATGCTTTAATGTCAGCAGTTCCTTCCTCCAAATTATAGCTCCTTAACAAGCAGTTTGTTGCTACATCAGAGTAACGAGCTCCGCCCACTCGCTGCACAGTCGGCAGTTCGTTCTCCAGCTCCTTACACTAAATTCCCAAACTGTCATCACCACTGAGCAGCTTTTCAGAGTCTTCAGAGTCTGACCAAATCAGACTGAGCTGTAAAACTGACCCAATATCAGGTTCAGCTCAGTTTGGTCAGTTTTTCCAGATCAGTATTAATGTTGTTTTGTTCCAGCCGGTCTGTAAAGCTTCTTACAGCCCGTTTAGTTTGGCGAATGGTGTTGGGTTCATTTCTGGCTGATTCCAGGTTGTTCAGCTGTTCTTCTGTCACAGCTGCCGACTGAAAAGCTGCTCAGTGGTGACGACAGTTTGGGAATTTAGTGTTGTCTCGTCTTCAGAGTCGGACCAAAACGGCTGTCGATCAGATGTGACCTTAACAGTGTCCGTTTTCTGTTTGTGGCAAAGTAAGAAGTAAAAACGTTCAAAGGGCTCCTACAGCTGTCAAAGTCGTTGCTTAGCAACCGCGTCTCAGCGGAGTGATATAGTGTTTGTGAAAAACCCGTGATGTTATGGCAAAATAAGAGCACCGTTAGAACGCCTCTCAACCAACCAGCTTGCGTGTCCGGACCTAACTGTTGTATAAATAATATATATTACATTTGTAATTATATGTGTTTTGTGCATATGACAAATAATAAATGTGTAATAATTGACGAACACGTCAGACTGACCTTGCCCAGTGCAGTGAGGAGCTGAAAGTCGATCTTCTCTCTGTGCCTAAGGATCTTCAGAATTCCATCCAGATAAACCTGGTCTTTACTGAAACAGCCTGGAGATCAGACAAAGCATTTTAAATAAGCTGATGTGACTCCAACGCTGCTGTGCAGAGTTTGTGAATATTATTATATCACAGAATGCATTTTTGTGATGTTCGTCTGTGTCTTTATATCCTGACAGACTGCAATACACCACAGGGGGTGTAGGGGGCGATATGGATCATGTTCATATAGATAGCTAGATAGATAGATAGATAGCTAGATAGCTAGATAGATAGATAGATAGATAGATAGATAGATAGATAGATAGATAAACAGACAGACAGACAGACAGACAGACAGATAGATAGATAGATAGACAGACAGACAGAAAGATAGATAGATAGATAGATAGACAGATAAACAGATAGATAGATAGATAGATAGATAGATAGATAGATAGATAGACAGACAGACAGACAGACAGATAGATAGACAGACAGATAAACAGACAGACAGACAGACAGACAGACAGACAGACAGACAGATAGATAGATAGATAGACAGACAGACAGACAGACAGACAGACAGACAGATAGATAGATAGATAGATAGATAGATAGATAAACAGACAGATAAACAGACAGACAGACAGATACATCAGTGTTTGTGTTACCTGGCTGTGAGGTGTCGGTCTGGCCCCGTTTGGCCCGGACGCAGTAGTCCCAGCGCGTGTTTGGGTCATGAACAAAGCGTCCCAGGTCGCGGAACAGTTGACAGAAGCTCATGTGGCCGGCCTGGTAGACGGTGTAGTAGAGCAGCGCGGCCCGCCACAGCGTGGGGTCCCTGCGGAACAGAACACTGTGGATACTCGCCAGTCCCTCCTCTGTGGGGTTCAGGGGTCGCAGACCAAGCTTCTTCCGCCCTGCCCCACTGCTCCAAGGCTGCTGGCTGTTATTGATCCCCCGGAAGTAGTGCGTGCCTGAGTGAAGCAAGCACCTTTCATTTTTTTGGCTAATTATCAATGTAGTACTCAGTAGTGTGTAAGTTGTGAAACATTTTGTGATGCTACCTGTGCTTTGTAGGTTTTACCACTATATACAAGGACACTCACCGATCTCGTGTCTCAGCATGCCCTCCAGCCACTGCTCTCTGGCTGTGGAGATGTTGATAGTCAGTGTCGGTCTGCCGTTCACTACAGTCATGGAGGCTCTGGATAACAGGTCATCAGTCAGGTGCACCACAATCTGCTGACACACGGACACAAACAACTCATGCAATGTACATTTAAATATCAGAATATGTTTTAAATGAAAAAGTCTGTTTATATGTGATACATTAATATAATCCAGAGCTGTCTGAATTTGGCCCACAAGGATGTTTGATTTTGACCAGAAAGTTACCCAGACACACCCCCA
>NC_051237.1:22242590-22247590 GCF_015220715.1 Pygocentrus nattereri | reverse complement strand
ATGTGTCATGAGTGAACACGATATTTGCCAAAACGTCATGATTACAGTTGTGTGCAAAAGTCTGGTCATCATATTTTGTTGATTCCTGGGGTGAACGTAAGTTCGCACGTACTCTACAAAGAACTACACAGTTTAGTGCACAGTTACTGTTTATTTGCTGAATGCAACCAATTGGGGAACAGTTTGAAAAAACTTTTTTCCAATGTAAACTCGTTAAAAAACTAAACAAAGACTGTCCGTTAAAATCCCCCCCCCCAAAAAGGACATAATTAAGGCCCAATCCCATTACACCCTCACCACTACCATTTAGCCCTACCTCTCTGTTGTGCATGTTCACGTCTAGGGGTAGGGTGTCCTGATTTTTGTTCAACTAAATGGGTAAGGCGCAGTGTGAGTATTTTCTCTGTTAAAAGATTACGAGGATTGTGTTGTATTGTCTTAGTTTAATGTTGTTTCAATGTATTATGGTCCTTCGCTCATTACAAGGCTAAAAATCGCTAGTAGTATGCCAATATCTCGGTAGCTGGCCAGCTAAACTTCCCGTTCAGCCTTAAATGGCGAAATGCTGCATCATTTAAGGTGGAACAAGAAAATTCAAACAAGAAGCTGGTGAGTATCACCAAAGAGTTAGGGGTCGTATCCCCCCTCTTTGAAGGCGTATGATGCTCTAAATGTAACTAAAGCCCAGCAGTGAGGAGCTGAACTTTCCCCTCCTCTGCTGTCACTGCAGACGGGCAGGGGCGCCTACAGAGCAGCGCCAGTAGCTATTAATGGAGTAATGCTCTTTTTATTTGAGAGGCCCATTTCATAGAAGAAGATTTCAACCACTACCCCTTGTAACTCAGTTCCAAGAGACAAGGTAACTCTCGGAAACAGAGGTAGAGGGATAAGAAGTGGGAATAGGCCTAAGTGTGTTCTCTGTAGAGGATCTGTGAAACATGTAATTTGACCAAAAGTGGTCAAAATTTACATACAACTAGAAGCACAACTCTTCAATGCAATGTTTTGTGTTTTGAGCGTATAACTCTTGATTGGCTAAACCTGTAACCCTTTGAAGGCCTAATTATAGCAGATAATAACAAAACCATGCTGTAATTTTATATGAACTGACATAATTAGAGAAATTCTGCAGAAAATGCAGATTCTAAACTCTGGAATTATTTACCAACTAAGCAACATTACATACCGTACTGTTCAAAGGTTTGAGACCACTTGTTATCTTTACATTATTTTCATATATTTCAAACACAATAATAATTTGTTCGATGCAGAATTAAAGCAAAAATGTATGTTTTGCATCTACTTTAAGCTATTATCTACTGTAAAGACAATATTGTAATTATTTCAGGTTATCAACCTCAAAGATTTGATCTCCACTTTATAAATTTGAGTCATTCTGGATATAAAACCTATTATAACTACATTCTCCATGTTGTGCAGCTTTTTTAGCATTTGAATTTTTGAATTATTCTACACAACCAACACTTTTCTCAAATCTCCCTACTAATGATTTGAGAGCTGTGAAGTTGAACAGGGCCAGCATACTGTCTCACAATCATTTTAACTGCTAACAAACGACCCATATTATTCCTCGACTCCACACATTTGTACAGTATTGTACTGTAATTGTGACTTCTAAAGCATAAACAGTAACAAATAAGGACTATCATAAATAAGCAGGTCACCAAACAACAATGGAAAAACAAACTGGTTGACTCCCAGTCAAATTATGTCCATTATCGAAGTGAAAATAAGTAAACACATCATCTATGGCGAATAAATGTGCATATGACATTTTTTTGCAAATTTTAGTGCAAAAGTCTATGTATTTGCTGAGTTTAACATATTGGAAAACAAAATACATGCAATAAAATGTTTTACCTGCATGTAAACACAGTCACTAAAGTTGCTTTTCATCATTTGAGAAATATCACTAAAGGCCTTTTCTCTCTCAGAGCGACGCAGAGACACTTGTTCATGTGTTTGTTACAGCGGAGTTGATCACTGTAATGGTCTTCCTACTGGGCTTCCTAAGAAAACAGTACATCCTTTCCAACTCGTACAAAACACAGCAGCATCCTAACAAAAACAACCCAGAGAGCTGCACTGGCTGCCTGGATCTTTTATGGTAGATTTTAAAGCTCTGCTACTGGTTTTTAAAGATCAAAATGATCTTAAAGAACCGCTTACATCACATGGTGTCTCTGTTTATGATCTTAGATCAGCAGATACTGACTTTCGAAAAACACCATCTGTAAAATACAGAAAACATGGAGAGACTCATCCAATTATTCTGCTTCTAAACTGTGGAGCTCAATTCACCTTTTATTACACAGTCAAGCTCAGTGTTCACTTTTAAGAAGCATCTAAAAAACGGATCTCTTTAACTCAGCAATTAATTAAAGCTCTATGTCTTGTGGTTTTTATCTTTTAATCTGATCTTTTTCTTATGATTCTAAATGAATACTTATAATTTCTTGTATTACTGTTAAGATTCATCACCCGTCTGTAAAACACTGTGAGTTGCCACCGGCATGAAAAGTATATAGTAAAAATTATTATTATTAGTATTAGTATTATTAGAAAATATAACAACAGAAGATACAAAATGTGGCACAACTTTTACGGGTAGCATAGGTAATTCTTTACATTTTTCCTAATATTTTTAATTCAGCAGATAAGCAGTAATTGTGCATTAAATGTGCAGAAGTGTGTTCTCTGTAGAAGATGTGTAACTTATTACACAAAAACATGCCTTTTCTGACCAATCTAACCAGTTGGTCGAGCTGTTTTTGTCCCTCTGTGGTTCTAACAAAGCCAAAAGCATCAGTTCCTCTGGTCATAGACTCCGGAGGCCATTGTAGGACATGACAGGAAAAGGCAGGGTTAATTAGCTGTCTCCCTGGCTGCCTGCAAATTGTGAACAGACTATAGGGAGGTTCTCTCCATCTCTCTCTCTTTCTCTCTCTCTCTCTTTCTCTCTCTCTCTCTGCCTCCATCTCGCTCATCTAGGGTATATGGTGTGTTCTGTACTCATTATCGCTGTGATGACCTCTTTAGTCTCCAGCTGCTTTCATGCAGAACAGCTCTATCTCCACGAGCAGCACAGAAGATAAAAGCACCTTCACGACACAGGAAGTGTGGTCTACTCCGCATGCCTGTCTGGGTCAGCATGTATGAAAGGTAGAGTATTACAAATGCCAAAGCAGCTGTTGCTGATTTTACCATAGATAAACTGTAGGCTAACACTTTTTTTCAATCTTGAGACATACATCACAGTCCTGAATGAAACAGACTGGATTTGTGTGACTTGGATTTCTTTCCAAACCTGAAACAGAGCAGACACTGAAGTCACACGCAGCTAACAGGCTGCTTTCAGCTCAGCAGAGGCCTTTACAGGTGCATTAGCATTAGCTCACTTGGCCATGTTAGAGGCCTGTGTAAAAAATCAAAATACATTTAAAATTTTAAGTAAAGCCTCTGCATAGACTTTTTTACTCTATCTTTCTGAAATTTCATGACCTCAGTGTGGAGTGACTCTCTAACAGCAGAGACAGGAGGTCATGGGCTCAAATCACCTTTGTACTCCTCTGGCTAATGCTGCATTCACATGATTGCATATAAAAAGCTGTCATTCCACAAATCTGTAATGTTCTGGCCTCGTGCTAGGCCAACTCCAGCTGCTAGGGGGAGACAAGGCATAACTAAGGAGTAATTAGGACTAAGCGGTAAGAACTGTGGGCACCCTAATTAAAGGGTGCTCACACGCTGCTTTCTGCTCAGTCTTGAGTTCACGCCGCAATGTGCAGGTTTCAGACTAAACCGGTAATTTTGATGTTATTTTCTCTCTTGAGTTTTGAGTTCTGGTTTCTCGAGTATCTCATAGTGTGAGTTTTAAAGAGAAGAAAACCTTGAGTACCCTTTTGGTGACTGCATTCCCCTTTAGTTTTTTGAAGACACTGCTCTGGCGTTTCTTTTCTTTGTCCTTAACCTCCACTCTTTTGTTTATCAACCCTCCCGCTAAACTTTTAACAGTGTTGCCGTGATTTCATTGGTAAGCCAGCCATCACACTACACATCATAGTGGCACATGTGCATGAAGCCATGCAATTGTTACCATAGTAACTGCAGTGCCAGCGACAAAGGAAGACTTTTGGAGGAGTGCTTTAGCAAAGTTTATTTAAGGTGAAAAAAGACAGGAGTACACTTTGCATTCTTTTATACTGAGTTCGTCTGACAACAAGATGTTTGACACCTATGGCCCCCAAAAAAGTCAACCTCTAGTTTATTCCACCACAGTGGTCGACAGCAAAAGTTGGCAAAACTGAACTCTTTATCATTCCAGGCTTATTACATACTAAGGCTCATTATTAACTACAGGGACTTCAATGCAAACTAATGGAGCTTTTACGTCCATAAAACCTTGATCAACTGTCCAGTGGTCTCAATCTCAGTCAAGAGGACCCCATACATTTGCTAGCACACCTGACCCAGGTCATGCAGTGGTTGTTAATAGGCCAATATGTTAAATAAGGGGAGATTAGATTAATAAAAACACATACATTTGCAGAAAATGTAGTGTGGGTTTGGAATCAGTGGAATAAACACGGCTTCTGCTCTACCCTGCCAAGCTTACAGAAAAACATTGTTATGATTCTTATCATTGCTATTATGATTTTCTATTATAAGTGTGTCTAGTTCATTTACTCAATAGCTCCTATTATCAATGTGAATTTAATCAAACACGCTCAAGCTAAATGTGCTCTTTCTTCTGAAATGAAGGATATTAATAAGGAGTTCATCCCCCTTTTCTGCAATAACAGCCTCTGCTCTTCTAGAAAGGCTTTACACTAGATGTTGGAACATTGCTGTGAGGATTTGATTGCATTCAGCCACAAGAACGTTAGTGAGGTCAGGTACTGATGTTGGATGATCAGTTCAGGATCACTCAGACTCATGCCAAAGGTGTTGGGTGGAGCTCCCTCACTCCAGAGAACATA
>NC_051237.1:22217590-22237590 GCF_015220715.1 Pygocentrus nattereri | reverse complement strand
ATTTATAAAGGTGTAGAAGTGGAATTTAAAAAGGTGTAGAAGTGGAATTAATAAAGGTGTAGAAGTGGAATTAATAAAGGTGTAGAAGTGGAATTAATAAAGGTGTAGAAGTAGAATTAATAAAGGTGTAGAAGTGGAATTATTAAAGCTGTAGAAGTGGAATTAATAAAGGTGTAGAAGTGGAATTATTAAAGGTGTAGAAGTAGAATTAATAAAGGTGTAGAAGTGGAATTATTAAAGCTGTAGAAGTGGAATTAATAAAGGTGTAGAAGTTGAATTATTAAAGGTGTAGAAGTGTAATTATTAAAGGTGTAGAAGTGTAATTATTAAAGGTGTAGAAGTGGAATTATTAAAGGTGTAGAAGTGTAATTATTAAAGGTGTAGAAGTGGAATTATTAAAGGTGTAGAAGTGGAATTATTAAAGCTGTAGAAGTGGAATTAATAAAGGTGTAGAAGTGGAATTATTAAAGCTGTAGAAGTGGAATTATTAAAGCTGTAGAAGTGGAATTATTAAAGGTGTAGAAGTAGAATTAATAAAGGTGTAGAAGTTGAATTATTAAAGGTGTAGACGTGGAATTAATAAAGGTGTAGAAGTGGAATTATTAAAGGTGTAGAAGTGGAATTATTAAAGCTGTAGAAGTGGAATTAATAAAGGTGTAGAAGTGGAATTATTAAAGCTGTAGAAGTGGAATTATTAAAGCTGTAGAAGTGGAATTATTAAAGCTGTAGAAGTGGAATTAATAAAGGTGTAGAAGTGGAATTATTAAAGCTGTAGAAGTGGAATTATTAAAGCTGTAGAAGTGGAATTATTAAAGGTGTAGAAGTAGAATTAATAAAGGTGTAGAAGTGGAATTATTAAAGCTGTAGAAGTGGAATTATTAAAGCTGTAGAAGTGGAATTATTAAAGCTGTAGAAGTTGAATTATTAAAGGTGTAGACGTGGAATTAATAAAGGTGTAGAAGTGGAATTATTAAAGGTGTAGAAGTGGAATTATTAAAGCTGTAGAAGTGGAATTAATAAAGGTGTAGAAGTGGAATTATTAAAGCTGTAGAAGTGGAATTATTAAAGCTGTAGAAGTGGAATTATTAAAGCTGTAGAAGTGGAATTAATAAAGGTGTAGAAGTGGAATTATTAAAGCTGTAGAAGTGGAATTATTAAAGCTGTAGAAGTGGAATTATTAAAGGTGTAGAAGTAGAATTAATAAAGGTGTAGAAGTGGAATTATTAAAGCTGTAGAAGTGGAATTATTAAAGCTGTAGAAGTGGAATTATTAAAGCTGTAGAAGTGGAATTATTATAGGTGTAGAAGTAGAATTATTAAAGGTGTAGAAGTGGAATTATTAAAGGTGTAGAAGTAGAATTAATAAAGGTGTAGAAGTGGAATTATTAAAGCTGTAGAAGTGGAATTAATAAAGCTGTAGAAGTGGAATTATTAAAGGTGTAGAAGTAGAATTAATAAAGGTGTAGAAGTGGAATTATTAAAGGTGTAGAAGTAGAATTAATAAAGGTGTAGAAGTGGAATTATTAAAGGTGTAGTAGTGGAATTATTAAAGGTGTAGACGTGGAATTATTAAAGCTGTAGAAGTGGAATTAATAAGAACGTGTTAACAGGATGTGTAACAGAGTTTCAGTCACAGCACGTCTGGCTGCCCAATCGCCTGTGTCTGTGTGTTTGTTCACAAACTTTGTCACCTTTCAACACAAAAAGCAGAAAGTAGTGAGGTGTGCGCTTCTCTCCTCCTCTGTCCTCCCCCACTCCAGTCCCCTCCTCTTTCCTCCTTCACTCCAGTCCCCTCCTCTTTCCTCTTTCGCTCTGGTCCCCTATTCTTTCTTCTTTCGCTCTGGTGCCCTCCTCTTTCTTCCCTTGCTTCTGTCCCCTACTCTGTCCTCCTTCACTCTGGTCCCCTCCTCTTTCCTCCTTCACTCTGGTCCCCTCCTCTTTCCTCCTTCACTCTGGTCCCCTCCTCTTTCTTCCCTCACTTCTGTCTCCTTCTCTGTCCTCCTTGACTCAGGTTCCCTCCTCTTTCCTCCTTCACTCTGGTCCCCTCCTCTTTCTTCCCTCACTTCTGTCTCCTTCTCTGTCCTCCTTGACTCAGGTCCCCTCCTCTTTCCTCCTTTGCTCTGGTCCCATCCTCTTTCTTCCCTCTCTGGTCCCCCCACTGTCCTTCTTCACTCCAGTTCCCCTTCTCTGTCCTCCCTTGCTCCTGTCCCCTCCTCTTTCTTCCCTCACTCTAGTCCCCTCTTCTTTCTTCCCTCAATCTGGTCCCCTCTTCTTTCCTCCCCTACTCCCATCCCCACCTCTTTCCTCCCTCACTCCAGTCCCCTCCTCTTTCTTCCCTTGGTCCAGTCCTCTTCTCTTTCCTCCTTCGCTCTGGTCCCATCCTCTTTCTTCCCTCACTCCAGTCCCCTCCTCTTTCTTCCCTTGGTCCAGTCCTCTTCTCTTTCCTCCTTCACTCTGGTCCCCTCCTCTTTATTCCCTCACTCTGGTCCCCTCCTCTTTCTTCCCTTGGTCCAGTCCTCTTCTCTTTCCTCCTTCGCTCTGGTCCCCTCCTCTTTCTTCCCTCAATCTGGTCCCCTCCTCTTTCTTCCCTTGGTCCAGTCCTCTTCTCTTTCCTCCTTCGCTCTGGTCCCCTCTTCTTTCTTCCCTCAATCTGGTCCCCTGTTTTTTCCTACCTTGCTCCAGTCGCTGCCTCTTTCCTCCTTCGCTGCGGCCCCCTCCTCTTTCCTTTTTTGCTCTGGGCCCCTCCTCTTTCTTCCCTCGCTCTATTCCCCTCCTGCCCTCCTCTTTGTTGCTGAAGGGGTTTGGGGCTATGACAGAGCAGCTGTGGGGGTCAGATAGGCTATACTATTGTCTTGCTAATTCTTAAAGGGCCCACATCCTATATTTGCTTGTTTTATTATTTTGTATTTTATTATTATCTCTAAAATCTTAAATATATGTGTGTATTTTTAATATACCAGAAACAGTTTAATTAATTTTTTACACGGTCATTTTATAATTAACTATAGTGAATGTTAACTACTCAGATTTCCACAACACATACAGCTATAAGAATCAGGGAAAAATGTCTCTCAGTGATTTTGACTGTGGCATGATTGTTGGTGCCAGACGGGCTGGTTTGAGCATTTCTATAACTGCTGACCTCCCAAGACTTTCACACGCAGCAGTTAATAACAGAGTTACTCAGAATGGAACATACAGCGAACACACAGGTAGTTCAGCAGATGGAAATACCTTGTTGATGACAGAGGTCAATGGAGAGTGTCCAGACTGGTTCAAGCTGACAGAAAGGCTACAGTACCTCAGATAACCAGTCTGTACAATTGTGGTGAGCAGAAAAGCATCTCAGAAGGCACAACACATTGAACCTTGAGGTGGATGGGCTACAACAGCAGAAGACCAGAAAAGCATCTCAGAAGGCACAACACATTGAACCTTGAGGTGGATGGGCTACAACAGCAGAAGACCAGAAAAGCATCTCAGAAGGCACAACACATTGAACCTTGAGGTGGATGGGCTACAACAGCAGAAGACCAGAAAAGCATCTCAGAAGGCACAAAGATGGCATGGTCAGAACTTGGCACCAACAGCATGAATCCATGGACCCAACCTGCATTGTGTCAGCAGTCCAGGCTGGTGGAGCTGGTGTAATGGTGTTGGGGATGTTTTCTTGGCACACTTTGAGCCTGTTAATATCCATCATTGTTTGAACGCCACAGCCTATTTGAGCATTGTTGCTGACCATGTGCATCCCTTCATGGTCACAGTTTACCATCTTCTAATGGCTACTTCTAGCATGATAATGCACCATGTCTCAAAGCAACAGTCATCTTAAGCATGACCGTGAGTTCACTGTTAATCAGCAGCCTTCCCAATCACTGAATCCAATGTGAATCCAATACAACAGCTTTGGGATGTGGTAGAATGGGAGAACTGCATGATGCAAAATCTCAAAGTAATGTTTCCAATATAATTTGGAATTATGAATTAAGGCTGTTTTGAGAGCAAAGGGAGACCCTAACCAGTATTAGAGTATTAAAGTGCTTGGTGAGTAAAAATAAATCAATTAAATTCAAAAGCCTGGAGTCAAGACAGGACTTAAAAGCTTCTAATTGGCTGCCCTGTATTTAATTCGTTCAAAAAGTAGATAAGGCTAAAATGTACCAAACAAACAAACTAAAAAACCTTGGGGAAAATAAATGCAAGCCATTCTCTTTGAATGTGTAGTTCCCTTAGAAGGCTGCAGTGACCCAGTTGCTTCCGGACAGCCAGGAACATCACTCTGTATCACCTACAGCAAGAATGGGTGCAGCTAAACTGTGTGAATGCATCTAAATGTGTTCATGGTTATGACATGACAACCATTACACATGTCAAATCAGCTTTTTTCAGCTTTGTTTGCATATATGGATGTAAAGACAGGGCAGTTGAGGGTACACTCTGAAACGGAGTATATCAAAAAGAAATATTCAGTTCTCCGTGATAAGGGCCCTTTAATCTGTTATACATTGGCCCCTGCTGAAATAAGCAGGAGCAGTGGGGAGGAGGAGGGGGGGGGGGTAAACATTGTTCGTCTCTTCCCCCCTCGACTTCATCTCTTTTCCAAATCCCCCCCCTCACTCCCACTGAGAAGGGACACGGAGCAGAAACCCCAGGAGAGGAAAACATGCCCTCATTTCTCTCTATCTTTCTCTTTCTCTCTCAACATGTGCTCTCTCTCTCATGCACACATGCATGCCCTCTCTCTCTCTCTCTCTCTCTCTCGCTCTTTCACCCACTCACAAATTTCTCTTTCAGTAAGACAGTCACTTTTCATCTGTGAAATCTCTTTCTCTCGCTTGCTGTCGCTCTCCTCTCCATCCTCGTTAGGCTCTGCTGTCTGCCATGCCTCTAATTACTCTGACAGTGCAAGTCTGTCCATGCATACACGTTTCCACTTTTTTTTCCCCATAATTACAGAAGCGCTACAGCAAAAAAACAACTCTCACACATTCCCTAAAGACAGTATACTCACTTCAGCATTCAGCGAGTGATGAGGAGGAAGAGTGTTTTTTTCTGTGCAGATGTGAGAGTCTGTAGCTCCATAGCTCACTGTCACACTCTTAGACATGAGACAGTATCCCATAAATCCCCTACTGTGTCTATTACTAAGGGTGTCCCTCAGGGCTCCGTTCTTGGCCGCCTTATTTTGTCTTATATACACACTGCCAATAATATGCCATTGTGGACTAAATGTTTACTATATATTTACCATTTTGGAGTGACACTCAAACCTATGGACCTGTTCATACTTGGTAGTAGGAGAAAACTTGCATAGAGGAGAATTAACACTCTGTAACGTTTTCTGGGTTTCTCAAATGCCAGAGGCTGCTCCCAAGCGAGTCTAAAATGAATGGGTGAAGATGGAACACTTGAGCAAAATCATAGTTTATAATTGCTGAAACATTTTTAATATAAAAGAATATATTCCTATCCTGAACACTGAACAGCATCAAACATTTTAACACCGCTGTTATATTTTTAAGAGCTTTTGAACTCGAGTTATAGGAGTTTAAAATGAATTTAAAAATCTCATGTATGTTCATCGTGTCAATAAGCGCAAACAGCCAATGAGCTGCTCCGCTCACCAACAAATCAGCACTCCTTAGCAGTAATGCTACCGTCCTGCTGCCCAAAATCCGTTTACAGTAGACAAAAGGAAACATGCAGGTAAGTTTTCTTTGCTTTTTTAATGGAATACATCCTTCTACTTTCTAAAATTAAAGGAAAGTTCTGGGCGAGTGATGAAAAACTATATTAATTATTTGTTTTTATCTGTTCAGCTCCATTTACTCATTCATTGAGGGCTCGTTGGCGGGCGCCCTCTGTCGTTTTGCAGTTGTGTTTTTGGTGTAATGGGGGAAATAGGAAGAGGCCAGGCTCCTCATAAACCAACTCTGGTATTTACATCTGTCTCCAGTGATCTGATCATAAGCGGACAGGGAGACGTTTAGTCATTCACACCTGGCATTTCCATGTGTCTCGAGTGCGTCTCCAGTGAATGGTGGCATTTGTTGTCAGATAATGCACAGCAAGTCTGTGTTAGTGTAAATAGAAAGGCTGTTATAAACATTTAGACCACATGAACGGCTAATGTGACTTGTAAACAAACAGTAGAAGAGGAGAAAAATTTGTGTCTGGTGCGATGACACAGCTGATTAAGGCGGTCTTTCTCCACCGTTGAAGAAACATCAAGACACTTTAGCGTTCACGCTATAAACATTATGTGGTCATTGGATCACAATGTGTCTCCAGTATGTATTATATCCCGTTTACACCTGTACTTAACACTGTCCACTTATCAGGTCATCCAGAACAGATGTTAATGCAAAGTGTGAATAGGGTCCATGCTGGGTCAAGCCCTGCTCAGACTATAACACCAAACTGTGACAAAGTGATGGATTAATATGAATTTAAACAAAACTGTTTTTTTAGTCTGCACTAATAATCTGAAATCTAACAGTGTTGCTATAGTTTAGTAGTTTGCACCACCGCCTTCCACGTGCTTGTATGGGGCTTGGTTGCCAAACAAAGCACACCATATTTGGCAATATTGCCAAAATCAGATCATCCCTCTCTCAGTCAGCTGGAGAAATCCTTATCCATGCTTTCATTTCCGTCTCGACTATTGTAACTCTCTTCTAGCGGGAATGATCTCTTCCTCCATTCACAAACTTCAAATGGTTGAGAACTCTGCTGCCCGTCTCCTCACTCACTGACACTCCATCATCACATTACCCCTGTTATCCAACGTCTCCATTGGCTTCCTGTGAAATATCACATACAGTTCAAAATTCTTTTAAAGATCTTAACGGTCTTACCCCTTCTTACCTTTCTGATCTTCTTCTTCCCTATAAACCCTCTCAGGTCATCTTCAGCTGGACTACTTACCATCCCTCCATCTAACCTCCAAGGCTTTGGTGACCGAGCCTTCTCCAGATCTGCCCCTAGACTCTGGAACTCTCTTCCACTACTGGTCAGACAATCCAATTCACTCTCCATATTCAAGTCTAACCTGAAATCTTATCTTTTCGCACTTGCCTATAACCTCACTCATGCCTTCAATGTCTGACCCTGCCATCATACAGCATCTCTTATGTAAACCGGTCTGCCTCACCACACTCATAACCTGCCCTGAGTCTGCTATGCTCCTTCATGTGACCTCCCATATACTGCCTTGTCTTTTTGTCTGTATTATTGTGCTCTTGTTGTGTGTGTTAAGTGTGTTATCTATGTACTTTGAATTGTAAGCATTTTTGGGTCCTTGATAAAGCGCTATATAAAAATAAAGACTTACTTAAAGACTTACCATACTATACCCATAAAAGGCCATTTGGCACTATTCCCAATGCTGTATTTGCCTACAAGTCAATGATCATGCATTTCATTTTCATTTCACAGATACATATACACATACTAGTAAAAAAACATGTTTATATCAATTATTCCCCATTTGCTCACAGAAATAAGCAAATTCTGTTGAAATAACAGATTTTAAACTTTCAGTCTATACCAGATCTGTGTTTGTAAGTAGAAGAGGAGATCTTTTATTACATCTTTATTACATCTTTTACATGTATGTATTTATCTGTTTCTTTGAGCCTTCCACTCAATGACCACTGGGATAGGCTCCAGTACACCCCCCCACCCCCCCCCCCCCGCGACCCAGAGGGAGAAGCGGCTTACAAAATGTGTGTGTGTGTGTGTGTGTGTGTGTTTCTTTGATATAACAAGCAAAAAGTCAAAAGATTTTAACACCACATTTAAATTGTTAATATAACTCAACTTACTGTGTGAATACATGGATAATTACATAACAACATTTTAACTAGTACAGCAAAACCTCACTAACAAGCTTAAAGGGCCATTTCACTTCCAAAGTTTTTCAAAACTTCTGCATAATTCAGTCACTGACAAACAAAAAGTCATTGAAAGTGGTTTGATGTGAAATGGTTAATTGTTGGGAAGCGTATAGACTCCTTAGAGTGGGGGTGATATGAACCAGGGGGCACCATGTCTACAGCACAAATAAATAAAATAACCCTTTTGTTCACTATCCAGAATGACCATGAACCTATACGTTTGATGTATGGTAATATAGTGATAAATATTGTTCTTTGGGAACTATTTTGCCTCATAACGTCCTGCATGTACCGTTCCTCCATGAACAGAAAAATAAATCTACTGTAAAATAATGTTTCAGACAGAGGTCTGGCTCCTATCACCACCACTGTGAACATTTCTGACTACAATGGAGCGTCTCACATCAGATCGCTCTGATTGACTTCGCTTACATCTTAATGATTACCTTATGTAGAAATGTGAAACAAATCAGAGGAATGCTTCTTTAACTTCTAGAGTTAAAGCTTGTAACTGTCCCTAGTCACATGATGGGATCAGAGCCCAGGGAAGAAGACCATATGGTCTGGAGCACTGCCTTCACTCCAACAGCCTGCAGAGTCGGCAGAAAAACTCTCCTGACCACCACTCCCCCTGTCCAAGCATATGCATGTGAGTACAGATGTACACACACACACACACACCCGAAGGCACAGGTCCCTCCAGAGACCCTTTGAGTGTTACAAGTTGTCAGTGGTGGAAGACAAACGAGTGTGGAGTGTGGTATAGATTATCTGCAGTGCTGGAGTCGGTGTGCATGGCTGCAAAGGCTCTATGTGGTGCTGGGAGCGAGAAAAGCAGCAGAAGATTCCATTAGAAAGTAACTCACTGCCCTGTCCCAGTAAGAAACCTCTACAGAAGTACAGTAGGCCAGCCCCTTCAAAGCACTTCTCGCAGCCATTAAAGCCCTGCCCCATCGTGATCACTCTAACTCAGTGCCTTCCAATCCTGATCGAAATAATCAGGTAATAGAACCTTTTAATCCAGTATGAATCTGCAGTGTGTAGTTTTACAGTCTGACTGTAATAATTGTGGAGCGATTTTAATCCGGTGTGAATCTGCAGTGTGTGTAGTTTTACAGTCTGACTGTAATAATTGTGGAGCGATTTTAATCCAGTATGAATCTGCAGTGTGTGTAGTTTTACAGTCTGACTGTAATAATTGTGGAGCGATTTTAATCCAGTGTGAATCTGCAGTGTGTGTAGTTTTACAGTCTGACTGTAATAATTGTGGAGCGATTTTAATCCAGTATGAATCTGCAGTGTGTGTAGTTTTACAGTCTGACTGTAATAATTGTGGAGCGATTTTAATCCAGTATGAATCTGCAGTGTGTGTAGTTTTACAGTCTGACTGTAATAATTGTGGAGCGATTTTAATCCAGTATGAATCTGCAGTGTGTGTAGTTTTACAGTCTGACGGTAATAATTGTGGAGTGATTTTAATCCAGTATGAATCTGCAGTGTGTGTAGTTTTACAGTCTGACGGTAATAATTGTGGAGTGTTTTTAATCCAGTATGAATCTGCAGTGTGTGTAGTTTTACAGTCTGACTGTAATAATTGTGGAGCGATTTTAATCCAGTATGAATCTGCAGTGTGTGTAGTTTTACAGTCTGACTGTAATAATTGTGGAGCGATTTTAATCCAGTATGAATCTGCAGGGTGTGTAGTTTCACGGTCTGACAGTAACAGTGGGGAAGTGACATTAATCCAGTATGAATCTACAGAGTATGTTTGTAGGTTTCTTTATCCTGGCAACCCGTGGACTAAATACAAAGTATTTAGATATTTTTCATTTCATACCAATCAAGCCATCAAATCCTAACAATTTACAGGTTCTTTAAAACTTGAAAACGGATCGTTGTGTTTAAGGTTAAGGCACAGAACAGCCACACATATTTGCAGACTTACAGATGCTGAACTCTAACTCAGCCCTACCTCTCTATTAGATTTATTACACAACGACACTGAACTCGTCTGAGCTCTCCAGGCTCCATTAGCATGTAATGCTCTAAAAGACGAAATGGCAGAAAGTTCTTATCACGTCCCTGCAATGGTCCTCAGTGACCTGTTCTATTTCAGGAGACTGCAAGAGTGCTGAGAACAGGACATGCAGTATCTGTTCACTTACTTCGCTTTAAAACAGCCCAACAGGTCTATATATCTGAACAGAACTGTTTCCAATCTGCTATTATTGGCTGTTTTATAGGTTTCAGGTTGAAGTGAGTGTGATTTAAATGCTGTGGTTTATACTGCGGCTGTATCCCTGCCTGGAATAGTCACTGATTGGCTCGGTTTTGACATCCCTTAGAACAGATGGCTTTCTGATGATATATGACTGTCCCACAGGTCATTATTGAATTATGAATGTACGGCGTAAAAGTAAAAGTCAAAGCTGCAGTGGTTTTAACCTGAACTATCTAACCTGAACTTTTTTATATTTTGACCCATAATGTCACAAATAATTGCTTTGTGTAAAAAACACAGTCATCATTTTTACATCCTTACATTCCACATGACTCCAGATTAAATGCGCAGTCCTGTGTAAATGTGTTCATGGTTAGTTTGCATACATGGATTATGTTGACTGAAGAGTGAATCAGTAAGATGCAGAGTGGTTTGATGAGAAATTAAAGGCCTCTTTTCCACTGCAAGGCTGAACGGTTCTGAGGATGGAGTGTAAGCTTTCCAGTTGTGTTTCCACACAGACACGGTTTGACGCAGAACGCTCAAAAAACTGGGCTGAGCTTGTTTTTTCAGCACAGTTAGCTAACCGTACTAGGAGCCACCGTTTAATGGGATGACATAATGATGTAGCTGTTCAGCAGAGGTGGACAAAGTACACAAACCATGTACTTGAGTTAAAGTAGAGACGCCCATGGTAAAATATCACTCCAGTAAAAGTAGAAGTTCCTCCCTTTAGACCTCCACTTGAGTAAAAGTACTAAAGTATTTGCCTTCAAATGTACTTAAGTATAAAGTAAAAGTACTAAAAGAGTAATTCTGGCTCTGATGTCCTGTTATCATTTTTATAACCAGACTGGCTTCATGAACTCATTTCAGGTGAAAGTCCTCCAGCGTCTCTCTTGGTAAACCAGTCTTTTAATAGAACGTCATTAATTAGTGACGCTGACGTCTATTAAAATTTACAAACAAGCAAAGTTTCAGTTTAAGATTACTTTGTAAATTAGTTACAAGTTTAATAAAAACTGGCTTTAAACTCAGGATCACAAATAAGTTTTCCTTTACTGTGTTGATCTGTAGGCCTCTGATCATAAACATAAACTAACTGAAACTATAAAATGAAATGGTGTTTGTAGAAATTCAGAAAAAAGCCACGTCAGTCTCGACTGCATATGTGGACATATTTCTATATTGTGCTCTATTTACACAAAGTTAGGTTAGTTCATCATTTATGTTGAACAGACTCTCCCAAAGTTTTACGCTGCTGCTCTGACGTTGAACCGCGTGCTGCACTGGGTCGGTATGACCAACAGGTCAAAACCAGCTCTAAACAAAGTGACCGCTGGGCCCTGATTGGTGCTCTGGCTTTGCGCTTCTTTCGTTTCGACTAAACTAAAAGGAACGACAGATTTCTCAAAATGTAGCGGAGTAAAAAGTCAGATATTAGACTCTGAAATGTAGTGGAGTGAAAGGAAAAAGTCGCCCAAAATGGAAAAACTTAAGTAAAGTACAGATACACAAAAAAACGACTTAAGTATAGTAATGAATTACATTTACTTAGTTACTGTCTGCTGTTCAGTGAGTGGTTCTATGTTTATGTGAGTATTGGCGCCACAGCATCTTGCTACATTATTTCAAACTTGAAAGCAGTCCCTGATAGCAGGAGGATAGTGGGCCACTGTCAGCCCGCTGATGGCAGAGCTGGTGGTCCATTGGTATTTTGGAGGTCCAACAGTGGTTAAGCAGAGTTTTAGACACAGATCCACTCATCACTGCTCTTTTCCACTCACAGTCCAGTTTACTGTTTTTTCCTTCTTTCCTTCCTTCTTTTCTTTAGTTAAACTTTGGAAATTAGTTTAGTAAATAAATTTAATCTAGCACAGTGACAGCGATAACATTTTCCATAAAATCATTTTATATCAGGCCTAGATATTTTTCTATTTCTCTCATTTGTTTGTAATATTTATATAAGGTCATTTTCCAAAATAAAAGTCTGTGTGCATTTAAAATCTGTTTGGGGAGATTAAGAACTAGTTAGTCCTTACTAGTTAGTATGCAGGGCAGTAACCTGGGTGGTCCGAGGGTGGACCAGCAGTGGCAAACAGTCAGCGGGGTGCTGAAATTACCAACAGTATGCTCGCTATCTGGGATATGCTCAGTTCACTCTCACGCATGGCAAATGAATGAAAGCAGTGCAGGATTTTAAACCTTCCATTCAGTAAACATCAAAGCTCTCAGGAGAGAGTAACTGGTTAGCGTCAGCTCTGCTCACTACAAAACAGCTTCGATTCTGACTAACAAAGCATTACTGGCACAAATTTAGACATTAATGACTCAGCTCTGAGGAAGTGAGGTCAAGCAGCTGATGTTAGAGGGAAGAGATCCAAAAACCCCAGTGCAGGTTCCATTCGACTAACTGGTGCTCTGCTATCACAAGCTAAGCTAACGAGAGTGCATAGTGCCTCCCACTGCGGTACAGGCTTGAATCTAGCAACGAATTATGCAGAAACGCAGAAATGCAAAAATCGGTGAAATTTCCCTTCAACAAAAGCACAGACAAAGGAATTTTTTCATGATATGAACCCTTAAAAAACGTTATTCGTTTGAAAGCTGCCTTGACATTGCTGGATTGTGTCACTCCATGTGAATGGCTCAGTGCAGGCCTGTGCCTCACCTCATATGACACACTGTGTAAGCTCTCCTCACAGTGTGATTGGATCAGTGCAGTCAGAGCTCTCGGTTTTATACAGGGTGAGCAGCCGAGCTGTCAGAATCACCTCCGCACATCTCTGCAGGTCAGTGAGCGAGTGAAGAGTGAACATCTCAGTCAGAGTCACACTGACAGGGCCGTAACTCACATAACCTGCTGATCACTCGTACAGATCTACAGCACACTGAACACTGTACTACAGAGAGGAGAGACAGAGAGAGAGAGAGACAGACAGACGGAGAGAGAGAGAGAGAGAGAGAGACAGACAGACAGAGAGACAGAGTAAAAGGTCATGGTGGTGAGTGTACCTGTCTCGCAGATGTCTGCACTCTTCCGTTAAACCCTTTGAAGCATGCTTCCCTCTCTCTATTCCTCCGTCTCTCTCTCTCTCTATAACATTCTCTCTCTCTCTGTCTCTGTATCTGTCCCCCTCTCTCTCTCTCTCTCTCTCTATATATATATATATATATATATATATATCTATACACAGTTTTACAGTTTTAGTCTTTCAGCAGTGTTAATTGTCCTCTCTCTCTGTCTGCTCCTCTCTTTCTCTCCTCTCCTCCACCGAATTGTGAGTATAGTTGTCTGAAAGTCTTGTGGCCTGTATTGAGTAGTTGCCCTCCTTCTTTCTCAGGAAGTGACTGAGGCTCCATTCTCTCATTTTTTATCACCTCACCATGTCTGTATACTGCAATACTGCGCGCAAGCATGAAGATCAGCAGACGTCTGCACCTCCAGACTCACTGTTCAGTTGTTAATCTTGTTGCTCTTTAAACGATTCAGTATCACTGATAAAACAATTACTGGTAAAAGCTTTTATCCTAAATGTGACATAATCATGTCAGTCAATATGCCACAAACTAATACTAGCTAGGAAATTTATGGTCAGCATTTCTCAGTGCCCAGCTGCTCAGATATGTCTTCATCCTCCTGTCCATCCTTGCCTTCTCAGTGCCATCTTGTGCAGTTTTTGCTGCTGCTGTCCATCTTCACATGATTCATATTGCGACACTGGTGATGCAAGAACAGTGCTGAGCTCGGTAGAGCTGCCTGCTGTGTGAGCCAGCTCCAGATTCACACCATCACGCTGCATTTGATATGCTAATGTTAGCTTTTTATTAAAAATTCTACACCTTAAATAGTTAAATAGTTAAAGGCCAGTGCTTTATATGTGGTATCTGAGTATGACTGCTACATCGTTTAAGAAGGAATGGAAAATTACAAGAAGCTAACGTAGGCCTCATCTAATCTCCCCACTACAGTGAATGCTCTTAAAACATGCCCTCAAAATCGCACAAACAGGCCTTAAAACATATCGTTACAGCGAGGAGGGCCTGGGTTCGATTCCCCGGCCGGGTGACCGGGGTCCTGTCTGTGTGGAGTTTGCGTGTTCTCCCTGTGTCTGTGTGGGTTTTCTCTGGTTTCCTCCCACAGTCCAAAGACATGCAGTCAGGCCAATTGGACATGCTACATTGCCCCTGGGTGTGAGTGTCTGTCCTGTGATGGTCTGGCGACCTGTCCAGGGTGTGTCCCGATGATGGCTGGGATGGGCTCAAGCACACACACCCCCCCCCCCCCCCCCCCCCCCCCCCCGTGACCCTGAGGGAGAAGCGGAAGAAAATGGGTGGATGGATATGTCTGAGCGTTCCTGTGTTTACATGCGTGCGTTTCTACATGATCTCACAGAAACTGGCCCAAAAACTGGCCCGACTCTCCCACTCCGGCACAGGCTGAGGGCTTTGTTACAGCTCTACTTGGCGGTAGACTGTTAAATATACCTTACTGTCCCCTTATTTCTGACGCCATTCCCTTTCTTCAGGCCGCTACTCCCTCAGCCTGTCTTTCATCCAGCCCCTGTAATATCCTCAGCCTTGTTTATCTGCCTGTGATGGAGGAGAGAGGGCTGAGTGTTCTCTGCGGTCTCCGAGGAGCCGAGCTGGAGAGCAGCTTTGGCAGACACAGTCTGTTCCATCTGCAACCTGTAATACTGCAAATGAGTCACAAATCGTTTTAATTAAAGACTCAGACTCACTTCACTGCGTCGAGCAGACTAAAGAGGGGAGAGCTCACACAGGCACTTCAGCACAAAGACACTGTGAAGAACATACACATACACAAAAGAAACATGTCACTATCACTGTACACGCCATTATTCTCTAAGTCTACTACAGACGTATGCACAAAATTAGCTTAATTAATTCACTGGTGTGTGACAAAGGCTTTTTTCCACCATTGATACCTCTGAAATAAATGATACTCGCACATTATACTCCAATTAGCCCAGAATGTACATTCCATTATATCACTCCATTTCATAATAGCCTAACATAACACTTTCAGAAGTGAACTGGGATTTTATTAGATATCCCCACATAGATTAATATCATCTCGCAGCCAGTTTGTCCCCGTGCCCGTCTCATTGGATTTGGCAGACACAATTTAGCAGAATTAATGAGCATTTAAGGGTGGCAGGTCCCACAGAAACCTTCAGCTTCATCTGCATTCGCTGGCTTTCTCGCCACTTCACCGGCAGCTCGCATTCAGCTGCAGAGTGTGGCTGCAGACTTTGCGTTTTAAAATGTTTTTAATTCACCTGAGCATGTTTTCATTGTTTGTGTGTGATATCCCAACATATTAAATAGAGAACTGTGTATCGTGTCGCTGTAGATCTGACCGATGTCCTAACTTGGAGGTAAAACCAAAGCTCATGCATTTTATCCCCTTGTTGTGATGCAAGCGCTCATCAGCAGTCAAATCATTCAGGTGGGCCAAAAGAGTTCCAACATGTGCCTTTAACACGAAGTGTGACGAAGTGTGAATATTAGTACTAGGCATACAGTTTGAGCCATAAATGTCAAAAATGTTTTTCATCAAAAAAAACAATAACAATAACAAAAAAACAACCATATCATATTGCTAATTTCAGCTAGTGCCCCTATAGGATTTCTAATACTACATTAGCCCTAAGCTAATGCTGGTGCAATAAATGACATTTCATATTTTTTTGAAGTTTATAACAGCTGTTTTTTCCATATATCTTACCTTATGCATAATTTTTTAAATATTTGACTGTATATATCAGTTTTCCAGTGACTCTTATAGTAAAGGGTCCTGGCATAGAGCCGCTGCCACTGGTTTCCATTCCTAACAACTAACTAAAACCTGGTTAGATCCTTTTTAGGCCAGTTGCAAACTGGAAATTAACTTCAATTAATTTCAATTATTTAATGAAATAAAAGTAGTTTAATTCATACTGTAACTAACCTGTAAAATGTTTTTTAAAATTCAGGACTGGCCTGAGAGACCCGCAAAACAGGCTCAAATCGTCTTTTATGGCTACTGTGAAAAGGGGTGGGACTACAGCTCATACTAACAGTACATATCTAGAACATGTCCTAAGTCCTAGAGTGACAGTTGGTCTTACTAAAATGGTTCCACACACTGTAAATCAAATGATTGATTGATTCCTCTGTCACGTATTAATTGTGTTGGCAGTTAATCGAACATGTAAGGCCCTCAGTTCAGCTTCTGAAGTCCTACCCAATGGCAAAGCTTGGCTGTATCTACTTAGATGCTGTGGGTAGAAGGTAGGAGAGTTACTTTTTTGGACACTGTTAAATCATTATTTTGGCAAAAACTGCTCTTCATAGCAAGGAAGGCATTTTGATGACCATGTTAAAGCTGAATATCCTCAAAGGACTAGCACAGAGCTGCTTTATGATTATTAAACCTTCACATGTATCTTCCCTGTTAACTGAAAATTAACAAGGGAAAACTTTGGTAATAGATTTTGAAAACAAGGCAAGATGTCCCCAAACCTTTGCCTTGGAGCTGCTTTGAACAGATGCGCAATGTGTTGTCTGTGTTTGTTAAAGAGTTTAAATGCAGGAAAAACATGAAGCTCTGAACTGAGTGCAGCCCACACATCCTGCTTTCGCGATAATAAATGTCAAACCACTGCAAACCACACACAGTAATTCCTGAAGGACTTGTGTGTTCAGCTAGTTTGCAATGCTCACACACTTTCTTTCACACACACACAAACACACACAAGATGTGTCACAATATAAAGCATCCAAATCCAGTGTGAGTTTAGGTTTACAGTGTTTAGACATATATAAGCCTCCACATCCAGTGTGAGTTCAGGTTTACAGTGTTTAGACATATATAAGCCTCCAAATCCAGTGTGAGTTCAGGTTTACAGTGTTTAGATATATATAAGCCTCCACATCCAGTGTGAGTTCAAGTTTACAGTGTTTAGATATATATAAGCCTCCACATCCAGTGTGAGTTCAGGTTTACAGTGTTTAGATATAGATATATAAGCCTCCACATCCAGTGTGAGTTCAGGTTTACAGTGTTTAGATATAGATATATAAGCTTCCAAATCCAGTGTGAGTTCAGGTTTACAGTGTTTAGACATATATAAGCCTCCAAATCCAGTGTGAGTTCAGGTTTACAGTGTTTAGATATATATATATATATATATATATATATATATATATATATATATATATATATATATATATATATATATCCATCCATCCATCCATCCATCCATCATCTTCCGCTTCTCCGGGGTTCGGGTCGCGGGGGCAGCATCCTGAGCAATGAAGCCCAGACCTCCCTTTCCCCAGCCACTTCCACTAGCTCCCTGGGAGGGATTCCGAAGCGCTCCCAGGCCAGCTGGGCGATATAGTCACGCCAGCGTGTCCTGGGTCTTCCCCGGGGTCTCCTCCCCGGTGGACTTGCCTGTGACACCTCCTAACAAGATGCCCGAACCACCTCAACTGGCTCCTCTCGACGTGAAGAAGCAGCGGCTCTACTCCGAGTCCCTCTCGGATGACCGAACTTCTCACCCTATCTCTAAGGGAGAGTCCAGCCACCCTGCGGAGAAAACTCATTTCAGCCGCTTGTATTCGCGATCTCGTTCTTTCGGTCATTACCCAAAGCTCATGACCATAGGTGAGGGTGGGAACGTAGATCGACCAGTAAATCGAGAGCCTTGCCTTATGGCTCAGCTCTTTCTTTACCACAACAGACCGGTAAAGAGCCCGCATCACTGCTGACCCAGCACCAATCCGCCTGTCAATCTCCCGCTCCCTTGTACCATCACTCGTGAACAAGACCCCGAGATACTTAAACTCCTCCACTTGAGGCAAGAGCTCATCCCCGACCCAGAGAGGGCTCTCCACCCTTTCCCGCGTGAGAACCATGGCCTCGGATTTGGAGGTACTGATCCTCATCCCGGCCGCTTCACACTCGGCTGCAAACCGATCCAGTGAAAGCTGAAGTTCACGGCCTGATGTCCCCAATAGGACCACATCATCTGCGAACAGCAGCGATGTGACCCTGAGGTCACCAAACCGGACACCCTCCATCCCCTGACTGCGCCTACAAATTCTATCCATAAAAATTATGTGACAAAGGGCAGCCCTGACGGAGTCCAACTCTCACTGGGAAAAAGTCTGACTTACTGCCGGCCATGCGAACCAAGCTCCTGCTTTGTTTGTACAGGGCCTGAATGGCTCGTAGCAAAGAGCCATGTACCCCGTACTCCCGAAGCACCTCCCACAGAATACCCCGGGGAACACAGTCGAATGCCTTCTCCAAATCCACAAAGCACATGTGGACTGGTTGGGCAAACTCCCATGAACCCTCGAGAATCCTGGAGAGGGTAAAGAGTTGGTCCAGTGTTCCACGACCAGGGCGGAACCCGCACTGCTCCTCCTGGATCCGAGGTTCAACTATAAGCCGGACTCTCTTCTCCAGTACCCTTGCATAGACCTTACCAGGGAGGCTGAGGAGTGTGATTCCCCTGTAGTTGGAACACACCCTCCGGTCCCCCTTTTTAAAAAGAGGCACCACCACCCCAGTCTGCCAATCAAGTGGCACCACCCCCGATGTCCACGCAATGTTGAAAAGGCGTGTCAGCCAAGACAGCCCCACAACATCCAGAGCCTTGAGGAACTCGGGACGGATCTCATCCACCCCTGCAGCCCTGCCGCCAAGGAGCTTTTTAACTACCTTAGCGACTTCGGCCTCAGTAATGGACAAGCCTATTCCCGTGTCCCCAGACTCTGCCTCCTCACTGGAGAACGTGTCGGTGGGATTGATAAGGTCAATCGAGTCTCCAGGAGGAGCACTTTCAAGCACCCCTTCCAAGGACTCTATGAAGGCTGGGTATTCTGAACTGCTGTTCAGTGCATAAGCACAGACAACAGTCAGGACCCGTTCCCCAACCCGAAGGCGTAGGGAAGCTACCCTCTCGTCCACCGGGGAAAACCCCAACATACAGGCGCCGAGTTGAGGGGCTATGAGAAAGCCCACACCTGCCCGCCGCCTCTCACCATGGGCAACTCCAGAAAAAAAAAAAGTCCAGCCCCTCTCAAGGAGATTGGACCCAGAGCCCAAGCTGTGTGTTGAGGTGAGCCCGACTATATCTAGCCGGTATCTCTCGACCTCGCGCACCAACTCAGGCTCCTTCCCCGCCAGTGAGGTAACGTTCCAAGTTCCAAAAGCCAGTTTCAGCAACCGAGGATCAGAACGCCAAGGCCCACGCCTTCGGACACTGCCCGATCCACAATGCACCGCACCCCTACTACTGCCCCTCCCATCGGTGGTGGGTCGATGGGAGGGGGGACTCATGTAGCTCCTTCGGGCTGGGCCCGGCCGGGCACCATGAGTGAATGCCCGGCCACCAGACGCTCGCTGGCGAGCCCCTCCCCCAGGCCTGGCTCCAGGGTGGGGCCCCGGTAACCCTGATCCGGGCAGGGTACACGAGTCCTGCTTTGTTGTCCTCATAGGGGTGGTTATGGATCACACTTTGTCTGGCCTGTCACCTAGGACCAGTTTGCCATGGGAGACCCTACCAGGAGCTTTTGCTTCAGACAACATAGCTCCTAGGGTCCTTCAAGCACACAAACCTCTCCACCACGATAAGGTGGTGATCCATGGAGAGGTATATATATATATATATATATATATATATATATATATATATATATATATAAGCCTCCAAATCCAGTGTGAGTTCAGGTTTACACTGTTTAGACATATATAAGCCTCCACATCCAGTGTGAGTTCAGGTTTACAGTGTTTAGACATATATAAGCCTCCAAATCCAGTGTGAGTTCAGGTTTACAGTGTTTAGACATATATATAAGCCT
>NC_051237.1:22200090-22215090 GCF_015220715.1 Pygocentrus nattereri | reverse complement strand
TTTCTCTCTCTCTGTTTTTTTATTTGCACATCTCGGCCCCTAAAGTTATTTTCTGCACTTTAACATTTAGACACATAAATACATACAGTGTTTAAACAAAATCATATTTTACAGACTCATAAACTCTCTGTCCTCATAAGTATATAATTACAGCAAGAGCACTCTCTCTGTTTCTACTGTACACATCACTGCACTGAGCGCTGATTGGTTAGCGTTACTGCTACTGAGAGCTGATTGGTTAGCGTTACTGATACTGAATGCTGATTGGTTAGCATTACTGCTACTGAGCACTGATTGGTTAGCGTTACTGATACTGAATGCTGATTGGTTAGCGTTACTGATACTGAATGCTGATTGGTTAGCGTTACTGCTACTGAGCACTGATTGGTTAGCGTTACTTATACTGAATGCTGATTGGTTAGCATTACTGCTACTGAATGCTGATTGGTTAGCATTACTGCTACTGAATGCTGATTGGTTAGCGTTACTGATACTGAGCACTGATTGGTTAGCATTACTGATACTGAGCACTGATTGGTTAGCGTTACTGCTACTGAGCACTGATTGGTTAGCGTTACTGTTACTGAGCACTGATTGGTTAGCGTTACTGTTACTGAATGCTGATTGGTTAGTGTTACTGCTACTGAGCACTGATTGGTTAGCATTACTGCTACTGAGCATTGATTGGTTAGCATTACTACTATTTTTTTATATGAGCAAATATATGTACATATATTTTTCGTCTAAATGGGATTTAATTAATAACTACAGCAACTAACTTCAAATGATTTTATAAATAAATATAAATGTAGAAGGTAAGTAAACAGAAATCTGCCTGCATGCATCTGTGCACTGTAGGATGACATCAGCAGCACCTGCATGGTCGCTGCCAGTCCTGCAGGTCGAGATTTCAGAGCGTGAACTTTTATTTCACTCCTCAGTGGCGAAGACTCTACGGCCCGGCTTCATCCTCCCTGCAGAAAAACTCCATTCCACTGATTGTATCAGCTCACTGAGGTAAAAACGATTGGCTCCCTCTGAGTCCTGTAGCAAAAAGGAGATAAGAGAAACCTTGTAGACGAGCTGATAGCAAAAGAGACACATTTTAGAGATGAAAGAGCCGTGCAGATGCTGCTCCGTGCGTACGGCTGCTCGGGGCTGAGCTAACAACAAGCTCAAACAAGGCCAAAACTCCCAGTGAAGGAAAACAGGCAGACAATGTCAGCATCAGTTGATTTTCTGAAGGTCGGCAAATTCTAGGTATAAACAAAAGCACATGCAGTGTAGAAGATGCAAGGATGTAAATATAAAAAAGAACTTAGTGTGTGTTTATGTGCACAAAATATTCTTTGATATCCTTACATATATAAAATATGTACTGTTGTGTAACTGTTGTATAATTAACTCTGGGCATACACTAACATTCAAAAGTTTAGATACACCTAATTTGAACTGCATTTGTCACTGTTTTAAACACATTTTGATCTAAAGGCTCCAGCACCCCCCCGCGACCCTGACGGAGAAGCGGCTTAGAAAATGGATGGATGGATGGATATATATATATATATATATATATATATATATATATATATATACACATACATAACCATTATTAATTAATATTCTATAAATTTTGTTTATTCGAATATTAACACTTTTCTCAGCAAATAAACACAAACTACACAAATAAATACATTCTGAAAATGTGTCTTGGGTGCCAAGACTTTCACACAGTACTGTATATATCTATCTATATCTATATATATATCTCTATATATATATATATATATATATATATATCTATATCTATATATATATATATATATATATATATATATATATATATATATATATATATATATATATAAATTCATATTCATAATTCAAATAAACATAAAAACAATAAAAAGTAACAAGAATTTCTTGGGTCCATATTTTTCCTGGACACCTTCACAGCCGCCAGAGAGACTCGTTAATATCATCAATTACATCATGAGCTCAATTTACTGAGCACTGATTCAAACCAGGAGCTGCTTTTTAACTACATATAATACTGGGCTTCCTCAAGGAGAGGCTTGAAAATGGTTAAACAAACACACTGACATCCACAAAATCAGTACATATATATATATATATATATATATATATATATATATATATATATATATATATATATATATATATACCTTTTAAAGTAATTTTGGGCCATTTCTTATGGTCCATACATCATGAAATCTGCATGCAATACAAAGCACTAAAGACATTTTCAAATTACACCAAATGTAAAAAAAAAAAATGTTTAAAGTGTTATTGAGATACGAGGCTTTGTTCTGACAGCAGCTATCATCATTTACTTTAAAATGCGCAAAATAGTGATGACAATGAAAAAGTTCTATGAGCAGTTGTACTTTTGACTGGGGAGGCCTCTTTCTGCAGGCCCCCTAGTGGCCATTCTATCAGCAAATAAGAATCGACTTCAAGTAAAACGATGAACTATGACACTGTAGTCTCTGTCTGCATGAAATATTGTGCCTCTGAGTTGAGCTGCTAGTGAGCAATGAGGGGGGAAGGGGGAATGAGAATCCTCTGAAAGCAATACAAACTTCACCACAAAAGCAATGCTGAGATAAACAGACAAAGGCAGGCTGCTTTATATAAAAATCAATGCCCAATAAACGTTAGTACCCTTAAAAGCTCCCTGATTACATGTAATGATGCATGTATGATGATAAAAACACTCCATGGTGCTTGAATCATTGTTTCCTGACTGTTTTAAGCTTACTTTTGCCTGACATACGCATTTGATGCATTCATAGTAGCTACGTACTGAGGTTGGGGTGGGTGTTTTTGGCCAAAATGGTCCAGAAAAGAAAGCTTCAACATTTACTATTATTTTACCATCATCAACATTACAAATCAAAACTCAGAGGACTCGTGTAGGTTCAGTGGTGCTTTGGGCTGGAGGTTAGGGAGCCAGCCCTGTCACCTGAAGGTTGCCGGTTTGACCCCCTCGGCTGACAGTGCATGACTGAAGTGCCCTTGAGCAAGGCACCTAACCCCCAATTGCTCCCTGGGTGCTGTGGACAGGGCTGCCCACTGCTCTGGGCAAGTGTGCTCACTGCCCCCTAGTGTGGGTGTTCACTAGTGTGCATGCATGTTTCACTGCACGGATGGGTTAAATGCGGAGGTCTAATTCCACAGTGTGCAAAACACAGTTGGCTATATGGTTCTTAAAAAAACAATAATAATAATAATAATAATAAAACGTCTATGTTTGTGTCATAGCCATGGTGACCCCTGGTTCCTATCACCAGCACTGTAATGAAATCAGTCAGTAAGTTTCTCAACAATAAACATCGAATGACTTTATTTACATCATAATGATTTGGCTATGCAGAAATTTGAAAAAATTGGTGGAACTCCCCTTTAAGGTTGGGTTTGGGTGGAGAACTGCAGCATTACACATACATCTGTGTGCACTAGTGTGTGTGTGTGTGTGTGTTTGTGTGAGAGACTCAGATGGTGGGGGGGGGTCAGAGTGAGAGGAAGTAACCATCACTGCAGGCCAAAGAGGAAGCAGCTCTACTCACCAGGCTAAAGGCTGCTGATTTAAAGGGGAACCTAATACCCCCTGACGGCACATTTCCAATTGAATTATTCAATTACACCATGTGCACATCACTCCACAGCCGGATGGGCAACATAAACGAGTTTCCTCTCTGTATCCATGAAGAGGAAGTGGCCGGAGATTTGACTGGGAAGGGAACACATTCGCTGCAGGACGTCTGAGCTCAAACCTGACCTTTAAGCTTCCTTCAGTCAGACTCTCGCAAAACTGGGCCAACATGTGAGAAGTACGCTGAAAATAAAAGTGGCTGAACTTACAAAATTCTTGAGTTAGAGAAGCGTGTAGTACCACTTTGGTCCTATGGGTGGGTCCCAGCCATGTGAGGGGCTAACTAAGTCAAATCAAGTAGTGTAGAGCGGGGCACAGCCTAACACCTTTCGTTTTTTTTTGTGTGTGAAATAATTTAAAAAATATTTAAGTTGGAATAATCATGTTTTTATACAAGCAACATATACGTCTCTGCTACAAATGACCGCTTGAACTTTGTTTCTAGCCGCTACCGTTCATGAGCAATTCCACTGAAAATGAGGAGATATGCAGTTGTACAGTTGTGCCCCCTGGGGCACAGACAGAGGCTCAGACAGAGGGTCAGTTGTTTCACTTGCTAGAAAAATCAGATAAATTGGTGCAAGTTAATTCAGTACAATTCTATGCTGTAAGAAGCAATATTTCCAACTGAACTGCATTATATATTATCTATCTATAACAGACAGACAGCTAAACTGAGAGACACACACACCTAATTATGAAAACTGACATAAAACTGCGTAAGCAAGTTTATCAGAGATCGCTTAAAGCAGTAGAATGGAAGGTTAACGTCAATGCCTTGGAGCTCCCGACACCAAACAGACTACAATCTTTTTGTTGAACTATCGCTTTAATTCAGAGGTTGATTGAAATAATTAGTTTAATGATTCAATGTCCAGAGTATCGAGTCAAAGTATATTTTAAAGATACAGACAGAGACAGAGATCTTTCCTCCTCCTGCTGAGTCAAACCTGGTTGCATGTCAGGTCATGTGGGTTTATCCTGCTGTGGACTGTGGACAGAGAGAGAGAGAGAGAGAGAGAGAGAGAGAGAGAGAGAGAGAGAGAATTAGAGTAAAAGAAATAGAATTTATACTAAAGAGCAAGAGAGAGGGGAGAACGACAGAAAGAGAGAGAATCAGAGCAAAAGAGAAAGAGAGAGAGAATTTAGAGTAAAGAGTGAGAGAGAGAAAGAGAGAGAGGAGAAAGACATAGAGAGAGAGAATTTAGAGTAAAGAGTGAGAAAGAGACAGAGAGAGATAGAGAGAGAAAGAGAGATAGAGAAAGATACACAGAGAGAGAGAGAGAGAGAGAGATAGAAAGAGAATTGCAATAAAAGAGAGAGAAAGAGAAAGAATTTAGAGTAAAGAACAAGCAAGGCAAAGAGAGAAGGGGGACAAAGACATGGTGAAAGAGAGAGAGAGAGGAGGAGATACAGAAAAGAGAGTGAGAGACGGATACAGAGAGAGAGAGATAGAGAAACAGACAGAGAAACAAGTCAGAGAGCAATATAGTTATGAAGAGAGAGAAAGAGAAAGGGAGAGAAACAGAGGAAGAGAGAAATAGAGACACAGATAGAGAGATATAGAGAGAGTTATGAAGAGAGAGAGAGAGAGAGAGAGAGAGAGAGAGAGAGAGAGAGAGAGAGAGCAGTAGGTTCCTCCTCCACTTGCTAGACTCTTCTCTCTCTCTCCCACAGCGGCCATCTGTCCCTCTGAGCCCCCGCACTGAGCCAGCGTGAATTAGAATCAGCCTCACACACACACACACACACACACACACACACACACACACACACACACACACACACACACACACAGTCTCCACTCATACACACACTCTCCACTCATACACATGCAGGTTTGATCTAAAATGAAAAGTCTACTGTTTAGGAAGGTAATCTGTGCTCTAGACTGATGGACACAGTACTCAGTCGTTTGCCCAGACCGGAGCTCTGGTCCACTCCAGCTGGCCGTGCTGCTCTGTCCCCTGGGGAAAAACCTCAGATTCAGTCCAGAAGCCACATGACTACAACCATATGACACTGGCAATGGCAGCACTCAGCGTGACAGACCACAGTGATTGGACGCTCACTGAAGGCCTTTAAAGCTCATTACACACCGAACACGACCTGGATAAACAGCACAAAAAGGTCCCGGTTTACTTTGTACATTTTAAAAAGTTTATTCATTATTTTATAAAATTATTTAAAGTATATGTGCAAATTTGAAGGATTTTATGCAGATACAGTTTCACTTAGTGTGTAAAAGCTCTGGGACTTCTGATCTTTAAGTCATTCAGCTTTATGACTGAATCTCTGAGCTTTACACCCTGAAAGCTTTACACTGTAACCTACAAGCTTCCAGTGGTTTGTTGGTTTGTTCCAGCAGCTTGGTTAAACTTCATGCTAAATGCAGATGTGTAGATGAAATAAATGATCACAGGCACATGTTGGGTGAAGAATCCAAACCCTAACTGGACCAGGGGAACCAGCCACCTAGCCAGCCCGTAAGACACTGGGCTGATGCAGTTTTACAGCTGGACAGATGCCAAGATTAGGCCCAGCCTATACATGACAAGTGACAGACATGACCATGTAGGGATAAACAAGAATAGACAGAAGAATGTTCTGAATACAGTCACAGCACAGACACACAGTACTGAATATAATGACATGTAACACAACACTAAACACTTTAGCGAGCAGTACATTTATACGTGGCCTAGGAAAACTGTACAATAACAGATACAACACAACATACAGTTGTCTTAAAGGGACAATAGCACGGTCACATTGTTGGCTTGGACAAGAGTAACTTATATATAACAGTAACTTTATAGGAGAAGGCAAAAAAAACGTTCTCAAGTTAATGCAAAGTAATGTAATTCGATTTTTTTGTGGGGACCATTTCTTTCGGGCTATCGATCATGAAATGTTTAGTCAGTCTGAAAGGCAACTGATGTCTTTTCAAATAGGGGTAAAAAAAAAATCAAAACAAACAGAAAAAATGAAGAATCGAGCGATTCATTTACTGTAAAGAGACTATAGCATACAAGTCTGAAGAACCAGGTGAGGTTCTATAAGCAAACCTCTATTCTAAGTCCTATACAGTATATGGGAAGGTTCTAAAACAGTGGCAGAACCATGTTTATTACACCATAGAATCTTTTGTACAGATCAACAGATTCTTCATGATGGATAATAATGATGATGATGATGATAATAATAATAATAATAATATAAAATGATAAAGTACAGAAAAGGTATTTTGGTGCGATGCCATTGAAGAAGCACATTTCAACTGGCAGTTCTTTAGAGAACCATTTTTGTGAATGAGATGTGGGAGTTTAAGGAGCCTCCTCATACTGCAAAGGTTCTAGAGACTCTTATTAATGCCCCTTTACATTATGTGTATGGTTCATCAAAGTTTTTAAAAAGTTCTTCACAGCCATGAACCTCTTTCTCAAATACGGCCCTTTAGGGAACCAAAAGTGGTTTGCACCCTTTGTGGCACCTTTATTTTTAAAAGTACCTGACTGTTATAACCTCATGGAGGCAACTGTAACCTAAAGGTTCCTGGAGCCATCACAGTTAATACATGACCATTGCCTTTGCTAGAGAACCATTTACATTTTACATTTACGGCATTTTGCTGACGCTCCAGAGCGACTTACAATTTGATGGTTTTACACAGGTAGGCCAAGGTGGTGTTAGGAGTCTTGCCCAAGGAGCCTTATTGGTATAGTGTAGGGTGCTTGCCCTGGTGGGGGATTGAACCCCAGTCTACAGCATAGAAGGCAGAGGTGTTACCCACGACACTGTCCCAAAGTTACAGAACCCTTCCTTTCAAGAGTATATCTGTCCCTGAGGCTCATTCTCTCTTTATGCTAGGTTTAATTTCTCAGTTCTTCTTCAGGAGCACGCTGTAGCTCTGAGTCCAGCTCTGGAGTGGTCAGCTAGTGACAATTAAAGGGAATTTATCAGACTGAGAGGCCTTTTTTCTAAATAAGGCCACATTGTTGGGCATATGCAGAGCGAGTCCACCCCCAACGCCCCCCCCAAGCCACATGCTGGACTCTTGCAACTCTACACGCAAGGAAACGCTTCCTGGGAAAGTGAGTGTTACCATGGCGACGGGATCATGCCCTGCGACCTCTCTGATCCTCCAAAGGGCCCTGGGTCATCAGCAGAACGAAAAAAGACCCCCACCTTCTGTGTCAAGAGGAACTCGGCATGAAAAATGGATGGACTCAGAGAGGAGAGAGGAAGAAGAAAATCGAAGAGCTGAAAAGGAGAGAAAAATGCAAATATATGGAGAATTAGCAGCAGCGTTGGGGTGACGTCCCCCCGGCAGCCTGCACGCTTCTCTTGAAGAAAGTCTGCAGGTGTTTTTGTTTTCTTTACTAGGTAAAGACTCACACACTTTTTAAAATTCTACATAATTATATGTTTAAGATGTAAACAAAGTCATGAAATGGCGTGAAACAATTACTCAGAATTGTTCACAGTGGTGGTGATAGGAACCAGACGTCTGAAGAATTTAAAGCTTCTAAAAGCTCCTTCACAGAAAGTTATTACATGAAGTGGTTATGAATACATTGGTTTTGGTCTAAAATGTGACGTATCTCTTAATATTCACTCATGGTGGAGAGATACATGCAGGACGTTGTAAGACCAAATAGTCCCCAAAGAAATCTAGTACAATCATCAGTGTTACATATCAAAACTCCGAAGACTCGTGTGGGTTCACTGGTGGGTTTGTGTTGCACAACATTGTGACCCCTGGTTCCTATCAGCACCACTGTGAAGACATCTAAAGTTGCTCTATAACGAATCATTTCAAATGGAACCTCTCAGAATGACCTTGCTTAAGCCTCAGTAACTGAATTAGGCAGAATTTCTAAATAATCAGTGGAGTTCTCCTTTAACTATTTTAACCCTTTAAGGCTGATGCAAAACCATAGCTGTTCCTGCCTTCCAGGGTACTGACTGTAACTCCTCTGGTGGCAGATTTAACCATGTTACACAGGCCTTCTGCAAATTCTCAAAATAAAAAAAATCATTGGAAGATCATTCAGTGCAATATTGTTAATCCCAGGCTTATTATTTAGTCTTTAACCTTAAAGCTTATTATTCTGTAAATAATAATAAAATGTAAGTTCTGCAGTGATAAGGGTGGTAAAATTAAGTGTGGACCCTCCCAGCTCTTACAGTGTGAGGGGTTAAAAAAAGTTCATCACTGCTTTCTCCATTTACACTGGAAGTCTTGTTCTCCAGAAGCCCATTAACATACACACTCACCGGCCACTTTATTAGGGACATCTGCTCAATTGCTTGTTAACACAAATAGCTAATCAGCCAATTAAAATGGCAGCAACTCAATGCATTTAGGCCTGTAGAGGTGGTCAAGACAACTTGCTGAAGTGCAGACCGAGCATCAGAACGGGGAAGAAAGGGGATTTAAGGGACTTTGAACGTGGCGTGGTTGTTGGTGCCAGACGAGCTGGTCTGAGTATTTCAGAAACTGCTGATCTGCTGGGATTTTCACACACAACCATCTCTAGGGTTTACAGAGAACGGTCCGAAAAAGAGGAAATATCCAGTGAGCGGTCAGTTGTGTGGACGAAAATGCCTTGTTGATGTGAGAGGTCAGAGGAGAATGGGCAGACTGGTTCCAGATGATAGAAAGGCAACAGCAACTCAAATAACCAACCAAAATCTCTGAGGAACGTTTCCAACACCTTGTTGAACGTCTGCCGCGAAGAATTAAGGCAGTTCTGAAGGTATATTTTCCATTATATGCAGCGGTTTTACAGTGACTCTCTCAGTAAAGTGTCCAGGCATAGAGCTGCTGCCACTGTTTTCCATTCCTAACAACTACCTGAAATCTGGGTAGACCAGGGGTCGCAACCCAAATGTTTAGAAGAGCCATTTTGTCCTTTCAACAAAAATCAAACCACCGTGGGAGCACTGTATGTCCATTTTACCATCTTGGCTGTAAATCTGTCTCAGGATGTGCTGATGTGTTAGTATAGGTTAAAAATATAATATAAACAAAAACACAGACTCACTTTGCTCCGCTTTAAGCTTTAGCTCAGCTATAGCTGCTTTTCTCACATCTCCAGCAGGAAACTTTCCCTCAAAAGTAGACGTATCCTGTAAAACGACTCTCAATGTTTGACATTTTAAGTTTCACAATTTTAAAAAGAGGCTGACAAATGAGAAGATGACTTTAGCGTCATGACTTTTTTGCGTTCTCATTGCAGATTAAAAGTATGAGGAAACCAGCTGGCGTGATTATAAATGCAAATAAGTCAATTTATCTCCAAATTATTGATGTCTGTCTTAAATCTCTCTCTTTGGCGTTTCGTAGCTACCAGCTAGGCAATACTATTGTCTGTGTTGCTTTGACGACCAGCAGTTTGATCCCCAATCCTTCAGGGTTAAAGGGGGAATTAGCGGTTCTACATTAACTTCAGAGTTTAAGACCATTTAGTATTAAACTGTGTTGAACGATCAGCAGAGCTTTATTTAACTGTAAATGACAATTATTTTATTTTTACCTACAAATCTGATTCTGCTGTGGAGCCGCAACAGGTCAGTAAAAGAGCCACAAAGAGTCTGGAGCCGAATGTTTCTGACCCCTATGTTATACCATGGCTAGTATTCACAGTCAGTGATGCATCTAGAACTTCCAGAAGGCCTAGAGTCACATTTTCCTCACAAAGTTGGTCTCATTGTAAACCAAAACATGACTGGTTGATTCTTCTGTTAGTTTCTAATTGTGTTGGTAGCTAATCTAACATGAAGCCTTCAATTCAGCTCCTGAAGTCCTAACCAATGGGAGCTCTCGCTTGGCTGTGCCTATCTAGATACCACAGAGAACAAAATCCTGAGTGGACATTTTTTTCCATTGGGTGTTTTAAGAATTCAACCCTATTGTTTCCAATCAAAACTTAACAATGAAATATGAGTATTACTGCAATACTTGCAGAGTTTAAATACAACAAGCCTGATGATTCCTTTAAATAAAAATGACCTAAAAATTACCAACTTTAATTTTTTTCTTCACAGAAATCACTAGACCCTGAGGGCTCCCCAGTTATGCAGTGTCTACTATGAGCCTAATGCGTAGGTTCTGTAGTTAAGGAGTGCTCTATGAGAGATTAAGGGGTTAACCCTTCATATTCCCAGGCTTATATCATTTATAAAGAGGTGGATGAAAATATTCCTCCAGTAAAAGTAGAAGTTCCTCCCTTTAGACCCCCTCTTGAGTAAAAGTACTAAAGTATTTGCCTTCAAATGTACTTAAGTATAAAGTAAAAGTACTAAAAGAGTAATTCTGGCTCTGATGTCCTGTTATCATTTTTATAACCAGACTGGCTTCATGAACTCATTTCAGGTGAAAGTCCTCCAGCGTCTCTCTTGGTAAACCAGTCTTTTAATAGAACGTCATTAATTAGTGACGCTGACGTCTATTAAAATGATCAGAAGCACAAAACACTGAAGGTAAACAGTTTCCATCAGGGAGAACCGAGTGGCTCTGAAATCACTTTTTACACGCAAGCAAAGTTTCAGTTTCAGATTTATTTACAACTTAGTTCCAAGTTTAAGTTGAATAAAAACTGGCTTTAAACTCAGGATCACAGATGAGCTCCTTTACTATGTTGATCTGTAGGCGTCTGTTCATAAACATAAACCAGCCCAAACTCATTTACTATAAAATGAAATGGTGTTTGTAGAAATTCAGAAAAAAGCCGCGTCAGTCTCGACTGCATATGTGGACATATTTCTATATTGAGCTCTATTTACACAAAGTTAGGTTAGTTCATCATTTATGTTGAACAGACTCTCCCAAAGTTTTACGCTGCTGCGCTGACGTTGAACCGCGTGCTGCACTGGGTCGGTATGACCAACAGGTCAAAACCAGCTCTAAACAAAGTGACCGCTGGGCCCTGATTGGTGCTCTGGCTTTGCGCTTCTTTCGTTTTGACATGTTACGTTTTTATACACACAGAAACCAAAAGGAACGACAGATTTCTCAAAATGTAGGAGGAAAAAGTCGGATATTAGACTCTGAAATGTAGTGGAGTGAAAGGAGAAAGTCGCCCAGAACGGAGAAACTTCAGTACAGATACAGGAAAAATACTTAAGTACAGAAACTAATTACATTTACTGAGTTACTGTCCACCACTGTGTTTATATCATTTAATGGTTTAGATGTAGACTAAATCATTCAGAGTGGTTTGGTGTGAAATGCTCCTTTCTAGAGAAATTTAGTTAGAATTGTTTACCAATATAGTACTAGGAACCAGACGTCCTTATGTCTGCACTACAGATATCACCAATTTATCTGCTAAGATGCGCAGTGAACTTACATGTGTCTTATAAGGTTTTATATGCCACACAGATGATGGTAAAATATTGCGAAATAAAAGAAAAAACAAGCATTTTCTTGGGGTACTATTTTTCCTCTCAACGCCCTGCATTTCATTTGGTTGCCGTTACAAATACCAGAAATCCTGAAGTTGTGGCTGCACACAAATACCAAAGTGGAACAACTTCACAGACAAAGACTAATTTACTCAGGACAAGGGAAAATATGCAAAGCGGATTTCTTCAAATGCCGTCTGCTAAAAGAAAACTCCTTTTCCTTCTGTTGGATTTCTCTCTCTCTCTCTCTCTCTCTCTCTCTCTCTCTCTCTCTCTCTCTCTCGCTCTCTCTTGCCCTCTTTCTCTCTCTCACTCTCGCTCTCACACTCTTTTTCTCTCTCATTCTCTTTCTGCCTCTCTCTCTTTCTCTCTCTCTCTCTCTCTCTTTCTGTCTCTCTCTTGCTCTCTCTTTCTGTCTCTGTCTTGCTCTCTTTGTCTCTCTCTCTCCCTGTCTCTTGCCCTCTTTCTCTCTCTCTCTCTCTCTCTTTCTGTCTCTGTCTTGCTCTCTTTGTCTCTCTCTCTCCCTGTCTCTTGCCCTCTTTCTCTCACTCTCGCTCTCTCTCACGCTCTCTTTCTCTCTCATTCTCTTTCTGCCTCTCTCTCTTTCTCTCTCTCTCTTTCTGTCTCTGTCTTGCTCTCTTTGTCTCTCTCTCTCCCTGTCTCTTGCCCTCTTTCTTTCTCTCACTCTCGCTCTCTCTCTCTTGCTCTCTTTCTCTCTCATTCTCTTTCTGTCTCTCTCTCTCTTTCTGTCTCTCACTCTCTTTCTCCCCCGCTCTCTCCATCTCTCTCTTGCTCTCTTTCTCTCTCACTCTCTCTTTCTGTCTCTCTTTCTCTCTATCTCTCTTGCTCTCTTTGTCTTTATTGCTCTCTCTTTCTCTCGCTCTCTCATTCTCTTTCTCTCTCGTTCTCTTTCTCTCTCTTTCCGTCTCTTTCTGTCCCTTTCTCTCTTGCTCTCTTTCTGTCTCTCTCATTCTCTTTCTCTCGTTCTCTTTCTCTGTGTCTCTCTCTCTCTCTTTCTGTCTCTCTCTCTCTCTCTCTCTCGCTCTCTCTGTCACTCTCTTTCTCTCTCTTCTTCAAGCCGCTGCTACTCATTCGTGTTTTCTGATTGAGTATTTCAGCAAAATTGGGGGACTCCCCCTTTAAAGCACATAGACCGTCAGTCCAAATGCCTCCAGCTCAAACGTAACACGTGCAAAGTCCCAGAGGATCGTCACATCACCACTGTGGACCAAAACTGCTCGGTTCTCTGGGTTGCTATTGTTTGCAGTCAGCAGAAGCCGAGTGGCTGTAGCTGCTGTTGCTTTTCATAGTCGTAATGTGTCTGTAAAGGTCTGGATCTGTGTTTCTTTAACAGAGGGGAGCCCAAGTTGCATGAGCGAGATCCACATGGAGCAGAGCAGATCAATCCCACAAACATCTCAGAAGAAAACAATGATGAAAGGCCTCTCTCTCACTCTTCCTCACTCTCTCCCTTATTTTGAGCTGTTTGTGGGTGTCTCTCTCTCGCTCTCTCGCTCTGTATTCATGGCTTGTGTCTCTCCGGCGCATTGTGAGTGTATTTTTACTCATTGTAAACACATTTGTCTGTAATTACGTGTGCGAGAGGGTGAGAGAGGGAGAGAGAGGGGTAGAGTGAGAGAGAGAGAGACTGGGGGCTGTTCCTAATTTTGTTGTCAAACAGTAGTGAGTGTAGCGTGTGCGTGTGGAGAGCGCGGCTGCGCTGGGCCGGGTATAATAACTGTGAAAAATCTCATTAATTCAGTCAGCCTCGGCAGCTCAGCCGCTAAGTCCTTGTATTGTCACTTATCCCAGGGCCCTTTCACCGCCTAACTAGCATCATCTCCATGGCGACGGAGGAGCAATGCTTTTGCACATTGCACATCCCCTCAACTTTTTTTTTTTTTTTCCTTTCTTTCTTTTTTTCTGTTCCTGACAAAGCTTGACAAACCGCATGTGACTTGAAGAGTTTAGCTTGGGGGAAGCCACAGATCCCTGACTATTCACACCCGGTCCAGGCCCGAAGAAGGGCGGTCATATCGCTTTTTAATGACACTGCCCTGGCTCTTTGGTCGGCGCAGGGCTCCGGCCTGCGTGCTTTTTTTGTGGGATCTCTACAAGAAGTCCCAACAGCCTCTTCCTCTCACGTTACGCCTGCTGGGATGTGGAACGCTGGCTGGAGGATGTACAGCCTTGGTGTAATTTAAACAGTCTGATAGTCAAGTAGTCAATCAGCCAGTGCTTGTTTACTTCTTTAGTTTGGAGCTGCAAAGCTAATGTACTACAAAATTGGTGTCTTGTAAAGCAAAATGATCTTAAATATAGTCTTAAACATCGAGGTTGTTGTAAGCTTAATTTAAGATCATTTACCTACTTACTAGACATTTTTTTTACTTGTTTTAAGTGATTTTATTCAGCAAAATTACTATATTGGCTAGATTGGCTTCTTTTAAGAAATGTGCTTGAAGTTTGTCTGCCAATAAAGTAATCTTACTTGATAAAATGACCTCAAACAAGTCGAAAAGTGCTGGAAACCAGCTAAATAATCTTATAATAAGCGCACAACCATCCGAAAATGGGAAATACTAGATATATATCGACTAGATTTAAGATCGTTTTACTTGACAAGATGCTATTTTTTACAGTGTGTAGCGAAAAAGTAATGGAACCTAATAGCCAATCAGTATGGTGCTCACAACTTGCCTAAATCATCATAACCTTGCCTCAAATCGTGTAGATTTTTCCAAATTTCATCCTAAGGTCCATGAGCTCAACTGCATGTCATATTCTATGTTTCTATATGTTTCTCTATCTTTGTGATGGTGAAGGTTCAGACATTTCCTGTAGAGCCGCCCTTTCCATTCATTTTATCAGCAGATCGTATGTCACTCACAGATGGAGTTATGAGCCTCTGA